>NW_007046009.1:7244-91469 GCF_000164805.1 Carlito syrichta
CAACAGGGTGCCTGAATGAAAAGTAATTGTACACCTAACCCTTAACTGTACCCCACAAAATCATAATAAAAAATATTGATTAAAAAAATAAATAAACAAAAATAAATATTGCCTGCAGTTATGTGGAAAGACAATCATGATGCTCTTAACTGTGAAGATACAGAGGAGAAAGATGAAAAACATAGTGCTAGCACTGTGTTGTTTGCTGTAAACTAATGATTGAATGGCCTGTAGGTAGACATGATGCAAACTCCTAGGTATCAATTAACATTTATGGAGTTGATATATATGGACAATTAACATATTATGGACTTAGAGCTTAATGCTGTGACAGGATAGAACTTTGAGATTGTCAGCCTTGGGCAATGACTGAGTGTATTGTCCATATAAAAGGGATCATGAATTAGTGCTGTACTCCAAAAGTGTTCCAGTATGCTTCTAGGCACATGGTAGGATGACTCTTTCTAACCTGCTTGATATTTGATATTAGGTATAATATAAACAAGTAGAGAAGCCAAAGAAGTAAGCACAGGCCAAATTATGAAGTCTCTTCTAAGCTGCATTAAGTTAGGGCTCTATCTTAAAACAACAAGAAATCTTGAAGTGTTTGTGAAAGAGGAATGACATAAAATGAGTAGCCTGGTAATGCATTCCTTATCAAATGTGAGAATAGGGTAATATTTTGTAAATAATATATTTGCACAAATCAGATCAAGTGCAATCTGATTAAATTATTCAGAAACAATGTAGCATAACATATTATAAAACTAAAGTAAGAATTCCTTTTCAACTAGTCCCAAATTCCTTTTATATTCCTCAGCTTATCATATTAACACTTGGATGTACAACTTTCCATACCTTTGATATGCACACATAGGCACACACATACATGCATACACACACAGAGACATTATATATATAATATGTATATTATATATATTTAAATGTGAATAGGGTCACATATATAGATCTAATTATATTACTGTATTATACTTATTCTAGTGTGGATGCACTATAATTTCTTATTGATAGACAATTAGAATGTTTTCAATGCTGCAATAAATATACTTGCATGCATTTAGTGTAGTTGTAAAGTTGTCTTCAAATAGGGAAGTGTACAATGTATGACTCTTTTTCAAACAAAAATATAGTTTCTTTTTTAAGTGCCTCCTATCATGTAGCAGAAAAATTAGTCACAGTCTTTTTAAGATTACAATTGTACTGCTACCCATGGAATTTGGGTCACAATTCCAGAATCTTACACAAGTCAAAGGAGTGGGGGCCTTGGATATGGTGGCATCTGTCCATTTTCCCTATCAGATCTAGTGTATTTCAGCTACTCCTGTGACAAATCTAGGCATATGAAATTATTTCTATGAAACTTCCCATAGTGACATGTACATAAACAGATGGCATATTACATGTATAAATAAATGCAGTACAAGGATGTTCTTCGGTTCTGTTGAGGCATATGGAGCACATTTTCCCTTTCACTAAACTGGTCCCAGGTTGCTATGCTTCTGAGTTTTTGAGCCTGCCTTGTAGTGTTTCTTTCTTTGCCCTTCCTTAGCCTCTCAGATGTCACTTGTTACCGTTGTATGTGTGTTTACCTGTCTCTAGCAGTCCTTTTCTCCTAATTTGCTGCTTCTTATCAACCATGGGTTTGGGACCAAGATGACTAAGCTGATTACTGTAAGTATACAGAAGCTCTGAGTGAATTTCTGACTGGCTGTGACATTGTTTAATGCACTGTTTGTGGATTTGAGTTCTATTTTGGTTGTTCAGTCGTTTTCTTACACCTTACACTTTACACCCTTATCCAGAGTTCTTACTTCTATTTCAGGTAGTGTGATAGCCAGGTAGATTCATGGATGAAACAACATGCTAATTATTAGAGTAGAATTAAAATAAATTACCTGTACTTTCTAGCTGTCAACACCTTTGATTTGAATCCAGGGACTTTCACACTTTCGAAACATGTATGACTCCACATAAGCCTTGACAATTCAGAGGCTATAGTGTTTTCCTCATAGTAAAGGTAGTATGTTCTTTATGGCGATCTACTTTATGCACAAATACAATCACTTGCAGCTCTTATCCTAAACTCCTTTGTCTTTTTCAATGATTTTGATACCATTTGTATCAGTAGCTTTGTTGTATAACAAACGACCCTAAAGCAACCACTATTTACTATTTCTAATGTATCTGTAGGTCATCTGGTTGCTTCTGTTGATGGGAACTGGGCTCACGTATGCATCTGCAGTCAGCTGTGAATGTGCTGGGCAGTTTTGTTAATGTTGGGTTCGCTGTCATATGTCTGGAGTCTTGACTGAGACTATCAGGGTAACTGCTCCATTTCATAGGTCTCCCCCTTGATCAGGCTAGCAGAGCACAGCGTCACGGAAAAGGTAGAGGAGCAAAACGGAGAACGGAAGAATGCCGAATTTCTTGAGGCCTAGACTCTGGAACTTACATGTCACTTCTGCCCTGTTTTATTGGTCAATGCACGTTACAAGAAGAGCCCAGATTCAAAGGGTAAGTAAATGGACAACTCCTCAAGATGGAAGGAACTGCAAAGTCACATTGCAGAGGACACGAATACATGTCAAAAATTTCAGCCAGTTTGCAATCAATTTAACCATTATCTACTTTATTAAAAAGCAAGACGAAACACTCTATTCATTTAAATATTCCTTATCTTATTTTTCCACCTATTAGTGCTGATGCCATCTATTTGTTTCACTTTTTTCACCATATTCCCAACTATCTACCCTTTGATATATAATACGTTAAAGAGGAAGCAGATTTCTCAAAATGATTTCATATATACCAAATGGAAATTAAAGTTTACTGATTATTTTCTATAAAGAAAACAGTGCAAAAACTCATATGATTTGTAATTTATTTATTATTTTTATTTGTTTAGTTTTTCTTTTTTATTTAGATGGCATCTAGCTCTGTCACCTGGGCTGGAGTGCAGTGCAGTGCAGTGTAATCATAGCTCACTGTAGTCTCAAACTCTTGGGTTCAAGCGATCCTCCCACCTTAAACTCCTGAGTAACTGGGACAGTAGGTATGAGCCAGCACATTCATCTAATTAAAAAATGTTTTTTTTTGTAGAGATGTTCACAATGTTGCCCAGGCTGGTTCTTAAAACCTGTTTTACAACCAACCTTCTTTATAAGCTAGACATGGTCAAACTTGCTATTGCTTTTGATCTCAGTAAAACCGTAGGCACATTTTCCCCAGCAGAGTGAAAACACCAGGTAGTGAATACAGCAGGAAGTTGTCTGAGTGTGATGTTTTAGCCATGGGTGATGCAGAACCCACAACTGGAAAACAGGATGGTCAGCTAGAGCTGCTGACCTTCAATAGTTTGGTCTGGAATAACCACCATTTCAATAGTGTGCCTTGGTGGTTTTCAGTCATTATAAACACATTAGTTATTCCCAGGAAATGTTTAGGTAGCAAGAGTTTTATCTTATCAACCAACACAGGGATCTCTAAGATTTGCTCTGAAATCTCTTGGGAAAAACGAAGACGATTCATTCCTTACACTCTGAGTTGTCCCCATCTTAGCAGAAAAAGTGATGTTTAGCTTTTTTTCATGAGCATGGATGGGTTAGTGCTTTTATTATTACTTAATTTGGAATTGTAATCCTGAAAAGAGGAAGTGATGTTTAGCAATCAAGTGATCTAACATAATGGTAAACTTGGTGATTACTTAATATGTGAATATAATTTTAAGATGTATGAATATCTTTTGAGCTTTATTTTTTAAAATACAAATTGGGTTTACTGTCTTTTGAGCAATCCTCTGAAAAATAAAGTTTCAGACTAAAATACTTTGAGCTATTTCCAAAATTCACACAGGTACAGTCTTTATGTCACTAATTCTTAGAGTAAGATTTAGTAAATAAACTCTCTGTGTCTAAATTGTAAACAAGCTTAGTTCTTAGAGTAAGATTTAGTAAATAAATTCTCTGTGTCTATTGTCATCTACATTTCCCAGTAGTTTTTTTTTCCCATAAAACAGTGTATTTCAGAGTGAAGTTTCTTCTTGTAGTTTACAGTATCTTAATTCCTTGAAAATTGCTAATGTATTAGCAACAATTATTAACTGAAATATCCAATTCCTTAGACTACTTCATTTCCCACCCACCACAATGAGATAATAAAGACCACGGTTTTAAAAAGAATCTCAGGCCATCTGGTTGATCATTTTTGCACATTGTAGAAGACTCCAGGGGTCAGATTTCCTTGCCTCTGTCAGCAATTTGGTTTCTGCCCAACAGCATTTACAGTTGATAAATTCTGTCCTCTTATAATTTAGTTTTTTCCTCATGAAATTTTATTTCACACACACACACATGCACACACATGCACACTCACACACACACACACAATGAAAATAACTGGACACTCCCTGAAAGACATAAATAGTTTATAAATAAAATAAATATAAATAATGAGTATGCCGGATTTGGTGGCTTAGCCTGTAATTCCAGCACTTTGGGAGGCCGAGGCGAGTGGATTGCCTGAGCCTGCCAGTTTGAGACTAGCCTGGACAATTTGGTGAGACCTCGTCTCTACAATAAATAAAAAATTAGCCGGGTGTGGTAACACATGCCTGTATTTCTGGCTTCTTGGAAGGCTGAGGCAGAAGGA
Organism: Carlito syrichta; assembly: GCF_000164805.1. Classification (NCBI taxonomy): domain Eukaryota; kingdom Metazoa; phylum Chordata; class Mammalia; order Primates; family Tarsiidae; genus Carlito; species Carlito syrichta. Next base: position 11,913 of record NW_007046009.1, read on the forward strand.
TTGCCGGAGCCCAGCAGGTTGATGCTGGAGTGGTCAAGTGTGCCATAGTACTTCAGCCTGGGCGACAGAATGAGACTCCAACTCAAAAAATAAAATAAAATAAAACACATAGATTTAATTCATGCTATTTTTTAGTCACCCAGAGCCTTCTTTTCTCCAAGCAAAATAAGCTATCAGTTTTTTGATAGGTTCTACCTTATCTTAATTTAAAAGTAAAAATTAGCATGAATCAGTTTAACCGGTTTTTCTTAACTAAGATACCAAGATACTTAGATGGCATACACTGGAGGCTGTTATCCAGCTATTCTTGGTGCATAATTGCACGTAGCACAATTGCTTTGAAAATAGCCTTAGTTATTTATACCTTACCTAATTTGCAGTGTAATATAAAGAACATGAAGTTTCTCATCAGAAGATGTGGATTTAGCGTTGACAGTCACTCACTAGTTGTGCAACCTTGATGTATCATTCACCCTTTTTCAGACTCAGTTTTCTTATCAACAAAATTGGGATACAATTGCTACCTTGTGGTGTTGCTGAGGGATTAACTGAAGTGCATGTGAGATGTTTGGCATAGTGGGAAGTGTTTATTAAATGTTAGCTATTATTACTATTATTTCCAATATTATTACTATTACTTCTAGTATTGCCATTTGTTTTAGGTATTGCCCTTTCCCTTCATGGCAGCATCTGCTGACTCTCACAGGAACATATCATGTCTATACCCCTATGCATTTTCTAAATAGTGGAAATCATAACTGGTTGGCTCATTTAGAACAATGGCCAATATAGAACCATGAGCATTTAAGCACACAGTCTGATTCGATGACACCCAATTGCAAAATTAGAACATGAAATATCACTAGAAGTGGAAAAAAGAGGTCTTCTTTGTCTCCAAAGTTCTGTGCGCGACGTAGAATGGCATTCCCTTGCCCCCATATGACATCAGCACAGAACTCAGTCCTCAGTTTTTCCTTCCCAATCCATAAACCATGCAGTGTTCAGCATGTCATACACTGAAACACAGAGAATCTCAGCTCCACCAGGACAGAGAAAATCTTTGCTAGCTGAATTCACCCTTTAATACCAAGATCATTAATACAGACACAGAGAGAGCTCATTCATTTTAATAGTTGAGCACAGTTTTAAGAGTTCTTCCTAGGAATTGTCTTCCAGGTCCTCCCCCCAAAACCATTCACATAGAACACTCACAAGTAAACAAATTTTATAAGCACAATATTTCAAAAGAAGGAGCACTAAGAAAGCCTTTATAGTTTTGAGATTAAAAACAATGCCTCATGATTCTTACAGTACCTATTACTAAATGCTAAGTACTAAATGTTAAAAAAGCCATATTGGCAGCTGGCGCTTGGCGACTTAGGGCTTGGGAGAATAATACAGAAGTAAACTAATAATGACAAGCACTTTTACACTCATTTTTCATCTCATAACCAGTATAACAGGGCAGATCTCTCCATTTTGGTAACTAAGTTGGTTTCAAAGGTAGAAAACCCTGGAGGAACATTCTCACAGTAACAAATAAAGCTAGTTTTACTCATGTCATATAGGTTAGGGCCAATATTCTCAGACTCCTTATAACTGAGGCTCCCCACTCCTGCTCACACATTAGTGTAAAGAACTGAAACTATGATCACAGAGCCTGAGTCATAGTAATAGCACAATGATTATTTGTTGAATGAATGAACTAATACCTGGGGTGCAGTGGGAAACTTCTTAGTACATTTCAGGAAGGGGACATTCACATAGCAAGCCTTGTTTGTCAAAACCTACCCTCTATCCCCAGGACCCTGGGTGGTCAACAGAACAGTAGTAAAACAAGGAACAATTAAGCTCATTCCAGTTCTCTGAATATGGCTCCTCAGCATCCACATTTGTGACCAGAATTTAAAAGATTCAAATCCATAGGTAATCAAATAAGATTCAATACTACAAGTAATCAAAATATGTATACCTCCTTCAATTACATTCAATACATACAAAACTTGAGGAAATTGGGGGTAAGAAGTACCATTGTGAGATCCCCTTCCATCCCTTTCCTTTTAGTCTTTTTCTGTTTTTTGTTTTTTTTTTTTTTGGCTTTTTCTCTCACTCCCCTTCTGTTCTCTTTCCCTCTCCCTTCCTATTCCTCTTAACCCAGTCTCCTGCTCGTCCCCTGGCTCTCCTTTCTTTCTTCCTCATTACTAAGGTTGAAGAGTTCTAAATATCTCTGGCCCCAGGGTGTGGGGCAAATAAAGCTCTTTTTAGTTCCCAGAAATGGGAGCAGCTCTAAGAAGAAGAAAAAAACCCAATCCTTGCTACACTAATAGTGATTTAGAAACTCTCTTTTGAACTCATAGATATTCAGAACATTTTATTGTGTATGAATTCAATCACTACTCAGTAAACCAAATATTTTAGTGTCTAAGATGTTAATTTCAGGATATTGATGATGATATCATAAAAAATAAACTATTAATCAAACACATAAGATTCGTTTTGTGTGTGTTTAAGTAAAATAAAGGGTCGACACTATTTAAAGCAAATAAGCATATCAGATACATATTTGTCACAATTAAGTTGAAAATCCAAAAGAGCTGGCTGGAGAAGACCTTTTCAGGTAGAAATTCATGGCATAGGAAGCAGGGAGGATTAGAGGAGTTAGTCAGAGTCAAGGCACATAGTCAATGCTCTTCCTCCATTCCTCTTTTCTTCCCACTTCAAATAAGAATGTGAGGAACCCTCCAGGCCATCTCTTTGATTAGTATCCTTAGCCTGTTCTCAACTCTGGGGATAATCAAATTCCTTTGGTCTATAAGAGTAACAGAAGTTGTTTCCTTAAATAATTCTGTTTAAGGCTTTAAATTCATTATTCCACAGCATTGTATAGTTATAAATGTCTTTTTATCATTTATTTATTCATTCAACAAATTTTCCTTGAGTACTTTCTCTTGCCAAGCACCATGGTAAATTCTGAGTATTACATGAATTCCAATCAGTCTATTATTCTTTTGTAGGAAAAATATCTGATCTAGTTAGGCTGTTGTATTGGTAAACTGGAGTATGCTCAGATGTCAATACTGTCACTACTAAGTGTTGAATCACTCTTAAAATATATTATCTTCTAACTATATGGAAAATGTCCTTCCATATTTTAATAATGATAACACAAATGATACAAAGTAGAAAATGTATTGCTACTCCTTGGTTTGCTTCCTCTTTGGGGATATGTGTAAACTGATTGCAAGGCAGCCTGGTATTGTGGGAAGACTGACAAACCTAGAGTCAGATGACCTAGATTGGATCTCAGTTTCATAATCTTAGAGAAGTTACTAAAATTTTTTGAGGTCCCCTTTTTTATCCTAAAAATGAGTGCAGTAATCTTTGCCCTATCTTCCTCTGGAATTACTGAGAGGAAAAAGTGAAATAATGTTTGTAAAAGTGCTCTGAAAACCATAGAGCCCTGTACAAATGTAACTTATTACCATGAAACGATCTTTTACATTTCTTTCAGGGAAAACCATTGCATAATAGTTTCTTTTTCTCCCTCTTTTTTGTGGACAGGGAGGTGGGAGTGGGCTTATATTATCAACCAGCATTATTTTGGCATTTGGCAGCACAACCCACATTTATTTCCTCATGGTAGAGACAAATTAGAAGTTTTCTTTGTTGAAAATGAAATGCACTCCCCGAGGGCCAGAGTCAGAGTTGGATATGCTCTGCTTACTGAGGGTTTCAGCCAAGGCTTCAGGTCCACAGAGAAAAACTCCTATTCTGGTACTTTTGAGAAAGAAAAAGAAAAGACAATTTCAGGCTTTGAGGTAAGATAGACAACGAAGCTGATAGGGGGATTTCCTATTAAATTGAGACCCCAGGGAAGAGTGCCCTCTGCTCCTTCTTCTTTTCCACCAATGTCAGAGTTCAGATAACTCAGCAGGAGTGTGGTTTAGTCCTGTTTGTAGGGGCAATTGGATAATTCAAAAGGTAGTTGACTTTCCTTGAGTAATAAAATCCAAGCAGAGTTTTTGGAAACTTCTACTACAGAGAATTCATGAATGCGCAGGGTACTTCCCTTCAGGGCTCTGTGCCCCCAAACCCTCTCCAGTATGTTGAAGGCTCTGCCAACTACTTGATAAGACTCCATCTCTCTAAATTTTAGAGTCTAAAGCTTTGTTGTTCAAGGTGTGATTTCAGATCAGTAACCTCAGCATCAGCTTTTTAAGAATGCAGATTCCCTGGTCCCACCCCAAACTTATTAAGTCAGTATCTGCATTTTAAAAAGCTCCCCATGTGATGTATATGCTCATAGTCTAAAGGGTATATTTATGATGCTTTCTTGAGTTTCTCATATGTTCTAGCAAGACAAGGGATTTCCCACTCAAGGTCTTATGATGACTAATCTTTTAGTGAGAGCAGAAAGGGCATTGGGATATCTGTCAACTTATGATTTTAAACCCAGAAGCTATAACAAGCTTTATTAAGCTATTAAGGGAACAATGTCTCCTTAATAAATATAAATCATATTACATCTTTAAAAGATATAATTTAGTGAAATTTAGAAGACTAAAGAAAAGAACCAAGCCATGGCCCTACGTGGGATGAGCAGGTTGAGAAAGTCTTAGGGACCTGGGAATCTTTGTTTTTAATAATTGTCAATGTTCTCACTCATAAGTTGGACCTTGAACAACTATCATAATGCTATAAGAAAGGGATTGGCAGTAGTGGGAAACTGCCAGGGGAGGGGGGCAACCTCATTCACAAGGGTACCTGCACATTTGTATACCTAATCCTGAATTGTACTCCACATATTTAAAATAAAAAAGAGAAAAAAATAATCGTCCAGGTAATTTTGGTATAATTTAAAAATTTCTTCTTAAAGTCAGAGATTCATGGACATGAATTTAACCTTTATATAGCAATATGAATATTTGAGTTTCTAGAATATACAAGCCTAGCCATGCTTGGGAACTGCTGCTTTAGGTAGACCACAAGCCTCAATAACACTCCAGAGGGAGGGGTGGGGGTGTGAACTCCTTACTTAGGGTGTTGACTTGCAATTGTCTTGAACTCATTATCCCAGTTGGGCCGTCCATACAAAGTCTTTTGTTTCAGGCCTGTGATCACATCTTTCTCCTCATCATGGTGCACAGCAAAGTGACTGGCCTACAGAAAAGAACATAAATTCAGCAAAAAGAGATATGCTATAAGAAACACTACAGATGCACATCGCATCAATAAGAGTACCTGATTTCAAATCAGGCGAAGTGGGGACCAAAGGGAGGCCCACACTGTAACTGTATGATAACCAGTTGTATAACTAATCCTGAATTGTACTCCACATCTTTAAAATTAAAAAAGAAGCACTACCTATATATTTACATAATTTACAAACCAAGCTCTTAGGTAATCTGCTGGAGGATAAAAGGTAAACAAAGATGAACAAACAGGGACTCCTTCAAGCAATTTACAGTCTAGGAGGGGAGAACTTAAAGTTTAAATATCAATAATTCTATATATAGATCAAGGTGTGATAGGTGCCATGGAAAAGGCATAAGCATCCTAATGAAAACAAAGAGTGGAAGGATAGAGGAAGGTTTAGGGCTGCAGCATTTGAGTCAGGCATTGAAGGGTGGGCAGTGTCTTACTGGTTTTTCTCTCTGCTCTATATTTGACTTTCTCTCATCACCCTAACATACTTACACTCCTTTGGGAGAATCACTAAGAAGTGAAACAATTATGGACTAAAATGGAGTGATATTTGATAACTTAACGAGACATCAAATCAATCCCAAAGCTAGTCTGTGTGTGTGCGTGTGGGTGTGTATGTATACAAAGTCACGTGTTGTTTTTCTGCTACTATTCTAGGGGGTTTCAGTTTAAAGACCAGGTATTTTTTTCATTAAAGTGGTTAATTAAATTTATTTTTAAAATAATCAGATTTTAAATTCATTGGATGGAGACAGACAAGGTTAAAAAAGGTGATCACTCTGGTTTACTATTCCTGTAGAGACAATTTTGCAATGTAAAATAATTACTTTTTCAAGGAAAGTAAATTATTCATTTAAAAATCTGTGCCTGGCTTTTAAAAATAAAACTTAAAAGCAATTTATATATTATAGATGTTTTCCTTGGTTTCATTTTCATCAAAGGGTTTTTGTTTTGTTTTGTTTTGTTTTTAAATTTGCAGAAGTGGAATCTTGAAACCACTTTTTCTAGAGCAGCAATTCTTGTGGTCATGTGTCCCTGAATCTACATTTGCTACAAGACTTCTCTGAGACATAGAGATTCTGTGATAAACAATATGCCAAATTCCAAATGAAAACTCATTCTTCACAGCGTCAGGCTGCATATGAAAGATGCTCAGAATTGAGGAGACAACGTCTATGTATAGCTAGCTGCTAGGGTTTGAATGTGTCCCTCCAAAATGTAGATGCTGCTAATGTGGCAGTATTAAGAGACCGAGCCTTTAAAGGGTGATTAGGACGTGAAGACTCCTCCTTCATGAATGGAATTAAGGGCTTTATAAAAGAGACTTCACATAACATTCAGAGAGCTTGCCCTTCTGCCTTCCACCATGTAAAAACATAGTGTTCCTCTCTTTCAGAGGCTGCATCAGAAAAACAAACCAACTTCTCAGCCTCCGGAACTGTGAGAAAATAAATTTCTGTTCTTTATAAATTACTTAGTCTCAGGTATTATTTTATAGCAGCACAAATGGACCAGCTGACACTGGACAAAAACAGGCAGACTCTTGGCTTAGCACCTCACAGCTTATGCTGCTTCTAGGTCAAGTCATGAATGTTTGCTTATTTACAAGGATGTTACCCCTCTAAGAATAATTAACTTGTTTCATGATTTTTCTATATTAGTACTTTTGCTATTTGGAGCTGGATAAGTCTGTTGGAGGGGTTGTCTTATTAATAGTAGGGTGTTTAGATTGCCAAATGTCCTTGGTGTGGAGAAGGGGCAAAATTGCCCCCACTTGAGAACCACTGGCTTATTTTATTATTTTTATAATTTCTAAACTTTGGAAGCACTATCTCATTATATATATGCATGTATGTCAACTTCATTAGCTATATATTAATTTGTTTACAAATTATAATTATGAACTGTTGGGAGTTGCTAAGAGTGCATTCTGCTTCTGCCACTTACTTGTTGGGTGCCCTTAGGCAGATGTCCTAACCTGTTCTGGTCCTAGGTTTTTTAAATCTATATAATAAAGATAATAACAGTAGCTACTGCATAAGGTTGTTGAAAAGATAAAATTAGACAATCTAGGAAAACATTAAGAACAATATCTGGTACATGCTATATGCTTAATAAGTATAAATATATTGATTATATTATGAAACATGCATAAGCATGTAAATTAAAGGATTTAATAAATACTTATATTATATATAATATATATATAAGTACATATTAAAATATATGTATATACAAAATCCTTCATATTCTTATACCTGTTATATACAGAGGGTGCCAAAAATGTATACACATTTTAAGAAAGGAAAAAACTGTTTTAAAATTATAATACTCCATATATACATGCTTGTCACATAGTGAAGCTAGCATTTGAGCAAACATTATACTACATATTGCTACTATAATTCAATTCAACTTCAAAAAGTTACATATAGAAAACATCTCTTAAAATGTGTATACATCTTTTGGTACCCCCAGTATACAGATGCTCATCAACTTACAATGGGGTTACATTTTGATAAACCCATCATTAAGTTGAAAATATCGTAAATTGAAAATGCATTTAATGCATCTAACCTGCCAAACACACCTTAGCCTAGCTTACCTTAAATGTGCCCAGAACACTTACATTAGCCTACGGTTGGGCAAAATTTTCCAACATGAAGCATTTTTATAATAAAGAGTTGAATATCTCATTAATTTATTGAGTACTATGCTGAAGTATAGTTTCTACTGAATACATATCACTTTTCACCATCATAAAATCAAAGCATTGGAAAGAGAGCAAGAAAGGGAAAGAGAGCGAGTGAGCTGATTTTCTCTTCATAACCCAGTGAATTATCTTGCCCACCTGGTTTTAAATGTCCTACTGGAAGCATTGCTCTACTAATGTCAAAGCTATGACTTTTATTCCCTCATAAGATCCTCAGCTTTGAATTTAGTCTCAACAGTCTAAACATCATATGTGGATACTGAGTGAGAGTGAATGGGCTGGATCACCTGATTCCATGAACTCATTAACCATCTTCAGCAAAAACAGTACAAAAGACATACCAGTGACGAAGGGGAAGTTGATAAGCTCTGGACAGTATGGGAAGGACCTGAGACTAGGAATCTTGCACTCACCTGAGTCTCATCCCAGCCAGTGAGGTAGATGTTATAGCTGAGAAAGTCTGCATTGTTTCGCTCCTGTATCTGGGTCTCCAGGAGCTGCAGCAGGTCTGCAAACCACTCAAAGGCATGTGTGTCCCGGCACAGCCAGTAGAAGTAAATCTGAAAATGGAACAGATTATGACACAGATTATATTTTATAGGACTTATCAGCATAAACATAAGGATTTCCGTTACCCCCTAACTTTTTCCTGATGCTCAGAATGCCTTAGAAACATAAGTTTTTCAGAAAGCTCTGAATATTTTAAAGGTTAGTTCACATGAACCTTTTCAAGCAGTAAATAAACAGCTTGGCATCAGAAATACGTAGCTTAAGAAAAAAACTATTGGCCCACCAACTTTCCCTCTGGGTCTGCTCTTCCTCTCCCAGAATCCCTGGCTTCCTTTGAACCTCCTCTCAGAAAAGCCAATGGGGTCTAGACTAGCAGGAACTGCCACCAGTCTTTTTTTTTTGCCTTTTGTTACCAGACATTCATGAGTTTCTAGGGGAAAAAAAGAGCTGACCCCCACCTCTTCCACTTAGAAAAGAGACAAAAGGAGTATGAAAAGTCAAGGTAGGCGTAATGTTCCTATTAGAAGTTAGCTTTACAGTTATGAGAATGACTCAAGGTTTCTTTAAGATGTTCTTCAGGAGGCAATAAAATAAAATTTACATGCAACAAAAATTCCCCTGGGAATTGATCCTGAGTGATATCCACAAGAAAGTAAAATTTTCATGTATCTTGCCCTCTTCCTGAATAAAAAAAGTATTGAGGGCTGGAAATTGAAACAATCTCAATATCAAGCATGGGATGAGAGAAAAAATTTTCCACATCTTCTCAATGGAGCATGAAGGAATCACTAACAATCAAAATTATGAAGTCTGTGAAGACACTGAAAAATTTGTAAAGGCAGGACATGAAATTATACACACTGATATTTACAACTTTCTAAAAATATGTAAATGTGAGAAAATATTAAAAGTGAAAATTCAAAAAAGATAGCTATTAGGTTGGGGCTGTGAATACTTCCTCAATTTTCTTCTGAATTTTCAGTTACAAAAACAGTATATTCCTTTCAGTAGGATGCCTTCTTATCAAATAGCTGTTTAAAGAAAAGCCGGCTTCTCTGGAACCACCTGCTTCTCCTCGCTTCCCATAGTCTCTGTGCCTCTGCCCTAGAAGCGCTCTCAGGTCTCACTTGGTAGATAGAGTGTGGTGACTGCTCTAAGTCCTCCAAAATAGGAAGGGACTTACCTTTTTGAGCCTCAGATTGGTGGCATTATTGCAATATTTGTACCAGACTGACTTGAGAATGGAAGCAAAGGGTGTGACCCCAATCCCTGCTCCCACCAACATCACCACCTCATAGCTGAACACATCTTCACTGGCTGTGCCAAAGGGCCCATCAACCGCTATCCTGAAGGGAAATAGAGAGGAGATAGTTACAGAGATGTCTTGTTCTTCGGGGTAAGTTGAGACACCCATTATTATTGTGGATGTGCAATATGTCAGTTCAACACTGGAGCAATATATCTAAGCTTTCTTCTATAAAATAGCTTTCAAGTAACCATGCTTGGTACTAATATTGAGGTTGGAAATTAGAAAATAAGTTATTGACTAACTGAAAACATCTGGTCACTCAGCACAGGAATTTTCTCATCTCCCCACTCCCCTTTACACACAATATCCACACTCATCCCTCTCCTCACACATACATCTGTATTTCTTGCCAGAACATCCCACACTTGAAATTCCTACTCAAATTGCACGTCAAAGTGAGAATTTTTCACATCATAATATCCTGTGGATTTAATATCCCTATTTTTCATGTGTCTGTTCATTGGAGTTTTTCAACAAACTTTCAAACTTTTCTTCAGAATGTACTGAGTGCTTGATACCATGTTAGGCATGTGGGGAGGAGGCAAAGGGATAATATATGGCATTTCTCCCCAAATAAATAATGCCAATTAAAATTTAAGAATATATTTGATCTACAATTTTGCTTAGTAGAACAGTTAATATAACTTGACCTTGACCCTTACACATTAAAAATAATTTGGGAGCATTTATTACTCACATTTAATTCAAATGTTTTATATTTCACATAAGAGTTATAAAAATATGCATTAACACACTACACATGTGAAAAAGAGACCACAAAAATAGTTACCTATATATTCTTAGGATCTGTGTGTTTTATCAGAGACTTAGTTAAACTCAGGGGAAGAGGAGCAATTTGTTGCCATTTTTCCTGAACTCATAGACCTTGTTAATATGCATTTTGTACTCACTTAGGTAGTTTCCAGGCATCTTGAAACTCCTTCTTATCACAACCACAAGCATTGAATAACCCCTCTGTCCAGTCCCCAACGATGCGAATATGAATGCTAAAGAAGTCTTCCTCAGGGGCGGAGGTCAGTGTGAAAGGGTGCCACTCCAGTTTGGACACCATGGGACACTTGACAAAAATATATTGTCCCACCTCCATTTTGAATCCTTTCTTCTTCATCTGTAGTTCGATGGTTTTAAAAGGATGAGTGACCACCTAGGGAATAAAACATGTCTGGAAATGACAATTTTCCTAAATACTTGCCTTTTCAGTGTCCATATAGATAAAATGCTGAGTTAAGATGTCTCACCCACATCTCTATGTCATGACCAACGCAACAGTTCCACCAGCAGATGTGTCTGTCACAAAATTATCCTTGGCTGTAGCCCATGACCAATGATGGATTAGTAAAGGGATACAAAGGCCCAGTACCTTCTCCTTAATTTGGGATGATTCTAAGGGGCGGTCGCAACTCCAGCACTCTCTATAGGATCAGCTGAGGCCACAACTGCAACTACATGGTGGGTCAGTTTTTCCCTCTCCCAGAGTCCACTGTTCTTACTTCCTTTACAGGTTTATCTTTTGATAACAGACTCCTAGAAACCTTCTACATGTGGTTCTGTCTCAGAATCTTTGTTAGGAAATAAACCCTAAGATTTCAGCCCATTGTGATATTTTTTTTTCTCTCAGAAGTCAAGAAAGGTGCTAAAAGTAGGGAAAAAAGTGATGGTTTCCTGCTCAACCTTCCTGTTTCCTCAGGGAGTGAGAGAGGGTCTTAGCAGCTGGAGAGAAGAGGAAGAAGATCCCACTGGCTAGTTAAGTAGCAATATCCCTCTAACCAAGCCTAACTAAGATGGTCTTTGTCCTGAATGATACCTCCAACCTGCCTGATTCCCTATGTTGTCTCCATATGTCTCCCCAAGCCAGGTCCTACCCACCCATTGCCGTCCTCATTGTCTATGTACACAAATGTTTATTCATAGCAGAAAAAAGGAAAACAATCCAAATGTCCATCAACTAATGAGTAGATATATATATTTTAAAAATAGAACACACAATAAAGTATAATACAGAAAGTAATACACTATTTATTTGGTGATTTCTAAGATGTCTAGAAGAACTTTATAGGTATAACTGAAGACAAATGAGGGATGTCAAGAGAAAGAAAAATGAATAGAAACAAAACAGCATCTTCCTAACATTAACTGATAATGCTGGGCTTTTCTTTTCATGAGTAGAGAGTTGAGAAAGAGTGGCAAATTATTTTAATAAGAATTGTCAAACATTTCCGAAATTTGTGATTTAAATATGTCTTTCATGATAAAAAGATACCTACCTGCACATGCATGTTTATTGCAATATTATTCATAATAGCAAAAACATGGAACCAACCATGCTGCCCATAGAAAGAGGATAGGATAAAAAAAAAAGTGGTACATATACATGATGGAATATTATGCAGCCATAAAGAAGGACAAAATTATGAACTTTGCAGCAAATCAGATGGACTTAGAGGCTATAGTACTGCGTGATCTATCACAAAAACAAAGAACTGAGTATGACATGTTCTCACTCATAAGCAAACCTTGAACAACTATTATAATACTATAAGAAAGGGATTGGCAGTAGTGGGAAACTGCCAGGAGAGGGTGGGGGTGGGATTGGCAATAGTGGGAAACTGCCAGGGGAGGGTGGGCCACAACTCATCAACAAAGGTACCTGCATAATGAACATTTGTATACCTAACCCTGAATTGTACCCCACATACTTAAAATAAAAAATTTTTTAAAAAATGTATCTTTCACGATAAAGCTATAGCCAACTTCTCCTTTGTTCTGAAATAAGGAGTTGTAAAGTTTCATTTTGAAAACAGAAAATGAAAATCATGTTGAAAATTGTTTACCATGTTGCAATTTTATGTGGTGAGACAATTTTTACCAGACTGCAATTTTGTTACCACATCACAAATGAGATTTAGCTAAATAAGAAGTACTAGTGAGCCGGGCTCCGTGGTTCAGCCAGTAATCCCGCACCTTTGGGAGGCTGAGGTGAGTGGATTGCCTGAGCCTGCGGGTTCGAGACCCGCCTGGGCAGCGAGACCTCATCTCTACAATAAATCAAAAAATCAGCCGGGCGTGGTAGCGCATGCCTGTCATTCCGGCTACTTGGAAGGCTGAGGCGGAAGGATCGCCGGAGCCCAGCAGGTGGAGGCTGCGGTGGCCGGGAGCGGCCACTGCACTCCAGTCTGGGTGACAGAGTGAGACTCCAACTCAAAAAAAAAAAAGGAGTACTAGTGGACAGCATTCTCACTGGAATACTTTTGGATAACATCTTGTTTCTTATATTTGTTTATGTGAAAAGAAAATGAATACCTATTTTCTTCCCAGGAAAACAAGTTTTTCCTAGAAATATATTTAAGGAAAATACTTGTCTGGTTCAGTCATCTCTAGTTTAGTAAGGGAAGTTTTGTGGCAGCTTGTTTTGCTGATCTATGGGATTTTTCTTATACAATATAAATATCACAAAAGAAGAACTATTGTGGCTTCCTGTATTTCAAGACTTCCAATGCCAGCTGGACTAACTTTACTATGACCTGCCATAGATATGAAATGAGAAAAGCTAGAATGAAGGATAAGAAGACTTTGTGTGTTTTACAAAAATAGCTATAAAAATAATAGGGTTTTGGTAAATACTTTTCAAACTGGGTTGAATTGAATTAGATTTTATTTGATAAAAATAGTTTTACCTGGTGTTTCCTGAAATTATAACAAGAAGTTTCCATTTATATTTATTTAGTTAGATATTTATTTATTTTATTTTGTAGTGAGCTATAGTTTAGAGAAGAGTTGGGGAAAAGCCACTCGAGACTTGGAGTTAGGAAACCAAATTTGAGAAGCAACTTAGTGATTAACTTCAACTTTGATCTTCTACAATTACATATATAGCACCGTAAAGGAGGTAAAGGCGAACTAGAAAATTATCTCAACTACAATCAGACCCATGTTTCATTTCCTTTACTTTTAGCATCTGGATATTTTAATGCTGATTTATGCCCTTTTAAACTTGCTTCCTTTTCTTCCCCACTCTTAACTAACCTCATAATGTCTCTATACTTTTTCCCTCTACACGTGTACACACACACACAGAGAGAGAGAGAGAGAGAGAGAGAGAGAGAGAGACAGACAGACAGACAGAAAGAGAGAGAGAGAGGTGTGTTTATGCCCACAAAACACTTGACTTCATTTTAACACAAAAAATGGTAACTTCTAGTTTCCTCAAAGGCCCAATCATTTGATTATCGAGCTAAGTACATTTAAATAAACTGTAGATCTTCTCTCTGCCCTAAATTTAATTTAAAAATCAGGCAAAAGACTGCTCAGACCAATGCTGGAGAAAACTTTGGTAGGCTTGTCCATGACATAGTTAGACATTGACTACTAATAATTCCTAAATTGACCAATACCTTGGTGATTACCACCTTCTGTTGAGATCGCCAAAACCGGACTAGCCTCTCACAGAGATACAGGAACATGGGACCTACAATCCATTTCCAAGTCTGTAATCAAAGCAAAATGAAAATGAGATATGTTAGGAGGTGGTAACTAATAAAAGATTCAGAGGGAGAAAACATTTTAGAAGGCAAGTTAAATTTTGTAGGCCGATTTAAATGGACAAATATATTTCTTCTACAACAAAATGCATGAAGTTAAGATAAATTTTGAATCAGTAAAAATAACATTCTCCTAAGTCATATTGGGGAACTGTATCTACAGTATAAAACTTTCCCAAGAGGAACTGCCCACAAGAAAGGAATTTCCTCTGGGTGTCGCAACTGTAGTTGCAATAACCCTACAGCAAAGCAAGGCTGGTTTCGGAATTAACATTTCTCTAAAGGGTAACATTTTAGCAACACTATATTTTAATGAAACATTGCAATGTCTTTTTCTTAGCCATGTAGTCAGAGTTTACTCTTTTGCAAGATGACAGATTTTGTGCAAGAGTTTGGCTGTTTTTCCAATATTCTGGTCAATTCTGGGAGCTATGCAATGCACTTGCTGAGTGGGGACAAACCCAGAGAATTTCAGATTTCTCTAACTACTCCTCTGGTCAGAATATGCAGTGCTTCAGAAAATTGGAATTACTCTGTAATATTGTTGGCTATATAAAAAAAATTGGAGCCAAACTGATCCATCCTGGGACTTAGCTACTTGGGTTCCCAGTTTAATACCTAAAACAGCAAAGAATTTTAGAAGGCAATATTGTCTAAAAGATTTCCAGAATGGATTCCAAGGGAGAAAAGTAAGGGAGCGTTTCCTGTAGTCTCACATATGATCTTTGTGTTAATTTTTAAAAATTTCTTTAAAAAAATTTTCAGGAAACTTATTGTTGGAAGTTGAGAGCACCTGAATGTCCCCATCTCCTGTAAAAGTTGAAGAATATTTGTCTCACAGATCAGGAATGTTCTGCTGTTGGCTTTCATTTTTCATGGGACAGGTATTTAAAACAGACTTACATCATCCACCTGTTTCCTGGATGCCATTATGGGGTTCCGTTGAAGGGAGTCAGATTTGGATATCCCCTCTAATTTCCCCAAATACCCTTTGAGGTAGATGTCTACTAATGTAATAGTATTCTGATTCCAGTTGTCATCGAGGAAATGAGCCTTCCCCAGCCCACAAGAGTACTGGCAATACAGTTCCCCTTTTATTCTTTCTACTGTTATCTGTATGTATTGGGAGCAGTTCACTGATGTTTATTTTATTTATTATGTCTGTTTATTTTCATTAATGAGCAAGGATGTTTAAAGATGTTAAGTCTTCATATAACATGCTCTGTCTAAAGGAAGAGTACCCCCATGGCAAGAGAGTGCGAAAAAAAAAGGACAAAACAAAATGGAAAATGTGCCTTTATGTTATACTATGTCTAAGGACTAAATAATAATCCTTTCCAGAAACCCTGCACAAATGATGATTTTTTTCCTAGTTTCATACCATGGCTAGCATAATAGCCGATAAAGTATACTGTCTGCCAATGGGAGGAATATGAAGATTACAGGGTTCTCTTCTCACAGTGATACTAAGAATACACAAAATGAAGCTCTTTAGAGCTCCCTATAGAAGAAGGAAAATATTTCACCATGTTTTCCCTTAGTTACCCTTACCATGTTCCTGTCCACCACTACATAGTGCCATTGGGTGCTGGTATGAACCTGATTGTCAAATCTTCTTTATGCCTCATAGACAGAACCTCCTGATCCCTAAAGACAACCTTATGTGCCACCTCAGCCATTTTCTTTTCAGTTCTGAAAGCCATATAGAATGTCTTACCTCCCGTTATCTGAAGAGGCCCCTAGCTCCTTACAAGTGATTTATTTGACCTATCCAACTTAGCTCAAGATAGAATCCCAAGTTTCCCTCTAAAAATAACTAACTGGTGTTATTGTGGCCATCACATCCAGAAGAAAAGAGATGTAACCACTTGAAGTCAAACAGCACTTTTAAAAACACCACTTTTCCAAGTTTTATACCAGAATGTTGATAACAAAACAATGAAAAGCTTATTTTTTAAGAAAAAATTCTAGCCAATAAGTTTAGCAGAGAAAAATAGATACAACATCTTAGCTGTTCTATGACATTTGTAATGGACAGCACTATGACATCTATACATGTTTCTTAGACAAAGTTTGGAGATTGTCAGTAAAGAAATTGTAATTGTAACTTGAATTATACATACCATAGGAGGGTTTCCCGAAAACTGTGGGATTGGGCATTCTTTTATTTTTCCCCATTTTGCGATTTCTCCTTCACATTGATTTGGATTATGTTCTTCCAAACTCTTTGCGGTTTGCCCACGTACAATTCGTCTGGGAGAAAAATGTAAGTCCAGATTATTTAGTTATAAGAAATTAAGCAGTTGTTTTTAAGATTCTGGGCATATTTTAAGTACTCGAACATAGGTCCTGTACATTTCACTTAAGAATAATGTCATATTGCCCCCTCTGAATAGATTAAAGAAGGGAAATAAAATGTGTGATACTCAGCAATAGAAAAAAATATACATAATGGGGTAAAGAATATTTACATGTAACATTATAGAGGGCAAGTCTTGGGTCATCAATTGATGTTCTCTTAAGGAGAATTCGTGCTTCTGTCTTGTATATCATTTTCACTCACAAGCAAACAAAAACAAAAAAAAACTGCAAATCGAACAGAGTGACTGCTAACCCATACAGTGCCTTTGTGTAAATCAGAAAATGGCGCCCCACCTCTGTGAGGAGTCTTACAAGCAAAAGGCTTGGCAAGCAGAGTGTGGGCTAACTTTACTCCCTTTGGCACCCTTGTGTGGTGGACAACGCAGACAGTCATGAACAGTAGCCTTGAGACTTGCCAGAAGTATTTTACTTGTGAGTTCAAAAATTGTCTAAATTAAGCCAAAAGGTTGAAATCAGTTTGAGAAGACAATTCTATGCGGATCATGACATTTTCACAGATGTTAGCACTGCTCAGAGCCCATGTACTTCAATTCAATAAATATTAATTAAACAACTACCAAAACATAAAACAACGTTGGGCTTGTTTGTGATGGAAGTAGGAACATGCAACATTAAGTCATGTCCCTGCTTTCAAGGAACATAAATGACAGGGTCTTCGGAATGTATAAAAAGAAGAGACACAAGGTTTTTGCAAAAGTTTATTTTAGAGATTTAAAATTTATTGTGCCATTTGATGTATTCTAAGAATGTTTTAATTCAAGATCATTAACCACCGCTTTCTAATCCTAGGTCTTGGGAGACAGAAGTACCATGTATTGAACACATATTATGTGCCAGGCTTGGGGAAAGGCATTATACACAAATTAACTCAGTTAATCTTCACAGCAAGCTTGAGAAGCAAGTATGATTACCCCATTTTACATGAGGGTAATTACTTAAAGCAGAGTTATATAGCAACTCAAAACAGAATGATTTGGTAAAAACAATTCTGTTTTGAACCAGAAAGACTTGGGTTCAAATCTCAGTTCTACCCTTTGCTAGTTTGGTGACCTCGGGCAAATTATTTAACTTCTTTTGAGCCTCAGTTTTTTCAGCTGTAAAATATGTGCAATAGTCCCCTATTAATGGCTCATTTTAATAATCAGTTGGTATGATGTATGATACACAGTAAGGGTCCAAAAAATAACTATTACATTTCTTAATGCCCATGTTCCCATGGGAAGTAAATGATAGAAAAATAATCTGATTTTATCTTTCTCTCCTCAATGCTAGGACCAAGAGTCTAGAAGACTGAGTTTTAATCCTGGTGTAGCTGCTATGTAGTCACGAGACAGAGAGCAATCGCCTAACTAGTAAGCATGGGATTCTCCTCAAATGGAGAACGGGGTAAATGTATCTCCTTTGTCTGCTCCTAAGGAAGATGAAACTGAAACTACCTATGAAACTATGCAAACATAAAGTGGTAGGGTTTCTAAACTAGAAAGGGGAAATTCCTGAAACAGCTAGATTATGACTAAGTCTCATTTTTTTTTTTTTTTTTTGAGTTGGAGTTTCACTCTGTCGCCCAGGCTAGAGTGCAATGGCACCCTCATGGCCACCGCAGTCTCCACCTGCTGGGCTCAGGCGATCCTTCCCCTCAGCCTTCCAAGTAGCTAGAACTACAGACGCATGGCACCATACCCGGCTAGTTTTTTGTGATTTATTGTAAAGACAGTGTCTCACCAAGCTACCCAGGCTGGTCTCGAACCCCTGGACTCAGGCAATCCTCTCACCTCGGCCTCCCTAAGTGCTGGGATTATAGGTGTAAGTCACAGTGCCTGGCCCTAAATCTCATTTTAAAATACTCAATTGCTTTAGGAGAGTCAAGTTTTGGTCTACACAGATTTCTCAGTGCATCAGACGAGTTTATTGGGGTCAGAGTCAGCAAGTATATTAAGAATGCACACAGTAAGTTCCCTGCTGCTTCTCTCAGTCCTTCCTCTTTTCACATTCACATCTATGCCACCATCTGAGCTCTGAGCAGAGTATTTGAACCTTGAGTGTCTATTTCCTCCACCGCTAGTTTCCTGGGGCCCTGTACCCACCAGGGAACTTCCCCAGGCCTGCCTTTGCGTGCAGGTGGTATATAACAATAGTAAAAGGAAACAGTATTTTTTTTTTTTTTTGAGTTGGAGTCTCACTGTGTCACCCAGACTGAAGTGCAGTGACTGCTCCCGGTGACTGCAGCCTCGACCCGCTGGGATCCGGCGATCCTTCCACCTCAGCCTTCCAAGTAGCTGGAACTACAGGTGTGTGCTATCACGCCCAGCTAGTTTTTGATTTATTGTAGAGATGCGGTCTCGCCAAGTTGACCAGGCGGGTCTTGAACCCGTGGCTCAGGTAATCCACTCACCTCAGTCTCCCAAAGCGCAGGATTACAGGCTGAGCCACCGAGCCCGGCTGAAATTTAGTATTAAACAGGATTTCCAATAAGGCAAACTTGCCCAACCACACAATCAGTCACTGTGTGTCTCTAAATGAGCATTTATCACATCCTGCTTCAGGCTACCTGTGCTCTAATCCAAGCTAGGACATTTACAAGCCAGATGGCTTCGGCTACATATTTTCACATTTTTAAGCTTCAGGTTCCTTGTCTAAAATTAGAGATTAAAATTAAGCTTCAGCTTCCTTGTCTAAAATGTAGAGAATCTATACATTTAGGGGATTAAAAGAAACATTTCACATCAAATCCTTAGCACAAATTCTTAGTAAAAGTTATCTGTTACCTTCATATATTAGATGGTTTGAAAACAATTCTCATGTATTTTTTTTTCTGCTAATATTCCCCACAATGTCTGGGATAGGTCTTCATACACGGTAGGCAACCAGTAAGGGGATTAAATAAAAAAATTATTGAACTATAGCAAACCTCTTTAAATGATCAATCATTAACCCCTCCAGCTTGGGGATTTGCTTAATTTACTAGTGATTTAGTCACAGTAGATATCATTGCAGGTAACCAGGGCCCTACCAGTGCTCTTAACACGTTTTATACATTTGCAAAGACACTCAGACCTTGATGTATTTTTCAAACTTGTTACAAGTAACTATTCTATAAACAGCAATTAGATGGGTGGGAAACTCAAGTGTGGCTGAGTGGTTTCTATCAAACTGATTCTGCTGTCCTCCCACATTTCCTTAGCAGACAGGGTGACCACACACAGGCAAGGAGGTCACTGTGCCTCAAACAAAGCATCACATCTAGAAATTGAGGGATATAAAGTCTTTGGCTTCATAGTTTAAACACTCACTCAGCTCCATGGATGGCAAGACCAATGAAGAAGATCACAAAGAGATGGTGTGTGTACCAAAACACTTCAAAGTAAGACCTCCGAATTGTTTTGGTGGAGGAAGTGATAATTAATATGAGGCACAGTGTGATAACAACTCCCGTGATGCCTGCCAACCGAGTCACAGCCACATACAGGCCACCTTCAGGGTTCTGAAAAATATAAACACACATACACAGACACACATTGGTATAGGTTCTCAAATGTAGGACTACCTACTTTAAAAGTTGCCAAGGTATAGAATATCAAATACAATAAATAAGAATGTCCTAAAAGTGTCTGAAGTTCTTTCTCTGAAGATCTTTTGATTTCAAAAGAAAAAGCCACAATGCTTAATCTGCAAACATATTTTGGGAAGGTCAAACATCTTCAGCGGGTTCCCCAGAAGCAGATCCTGAGATAAGGATTCATGAGTATGTAGCTTTGAAAAGATACACCCCTAAGAGAAACTGGTAAGGGACTGGAAAATAGGACAGGAAAGAGGAACCAGTCAAGCAAGGGAGTAATCTCAGGCAGAGTCTCGCAGAGAATAGCTTCAGCCTGATGCTGCAGGAAAACTCTGGAGAATAAATTACACCTGAGTTTATGCTAACTCAAGGCAAGGAAGCTGGGCTTTCATGGCCTGTGTCCATCAGTCATTGGCTAAGGGCTGCCCAGGAAGAGGTAACCATCTAGACCCTCGCAGATGTCTGAGCCTGTGGGCAAAGGGACTCTAGTTGCCCCCAGGTAGTCCTCTGAAAAGGAAACTCCGGAAAAGATCATTGAAAATGAAAGCACTCTGCAGGGTGGGGGAGCACAGATACAGTAAAAGTGATCCAAGAAAATCTGGGTAGAGCATGACAGTGTCAGCTATCAGCTTATCTAATTTTCTTTGCCACCCTCATATATCATTTAGCAAACAATGAACAATGCACAAGAAAAATTATCCAAGATACTGTAAAAAAATTCTGTTTTGTTGGATTCTATTTAGTTTTGTCTCTAAGTAGATTAGGCAAGTTTTTCTCATGTCCATCTGAGGATATTAATTTTTGCAAAATTACAGGTCTTCTTGAAACACAATAAGCCATGTTTGGAATTCAACTTATAGTAATGTGATTTAGCCAGCTTCTGAAGCCATCAGGTGCATGGAGCTTTCCTCTCTGAGTGTAGGAAGCTTCAACAACTGCTGGGAGGGAAAAAGTTCTTGCCTCTGGATACCCTCCTGGCTGCCTCTAGAAAACTGCTGAATTACTCCCAGTGCACAATGCTTTTCAAAAAATGACAATTAGCAGACATAGGCCTTCCCTCAAATAGGTAAGAAAGGACAAAAGCATTTCTGAAAGCTGTCAGCTGCCCTGACACTAGCATCTAGGCCAGAGGCTTCTCTATTTCACACAAATAATGTCATACAACACCAACATCAGATGAGGTCACTCTGACTGTAATGAAGTGAGATAAAAAGAAGATCACTCTGAAATTATATCTGAGACCAGACAGGCACATAGATGACTACTGCCTTTTTGTCTATTATACATTTAGCCCTATTCTGTTGTCAGTCTCCTAGGACAAGTTATGAAAATACCTAATCTGAGAACTACCACCAATTCCTGACTATAACCAAACCAGAGCAAATCCTTGTTTTTTTAACCTCTGCAAAACCATCTAACACAAGCCTCAATCCTATAACAAGTTCATCTTAATAACCCCTTGAGGTATGCCATACTTCCTCAAGGTGTGAGGTGTTTTTGGCTATAATGAGTAATAAACCCAACTTTGTTTGACTAGACATGTGTTTCTGGCTTTCTTTGACTGGTGGACATAGGCGCAGGTGAACCCGAGTTACTCCAGGCCCTATGCATAAACATTAAAACAGGTAAGCATAAAGATGTGGAAAACATCTAGAGATTCTCCACGCATGGAGTCAGGAGTTTGAGTGACATTTCCTCTGCACCCACATTTGTATAGCCTGTAGACTTATCCCTTTGATGGTTAGCCAGCTTTTATTGTTGTTCTGGCCAAGTAGGGTTCTTTTTATATTATTTTATTTTTTATTATAGATATGTGAGGTAAAAGTCAGGATTAGTTTCACAAGTAGGTTTTGTGCAGGTGAACTTTGGACCTCCAACTGGCCCTTACTTTCCCTGGTTTCAGATCAGGTACCCTTTGGGATGTTATGTGTACCCTCCCTCCCTGCTTCCATTGGCAGTGCTCATTGACTACCAATCCCTCCCTTGTGCTATTTTGATTAATGTTCAGGTTTCACTTTTGAGTGAGAACATTCAGTATTCAGTTCTTTGTTTCTGTGAAAGATCACTAAATATGATGGTCTTCAACTCCATCTAATTTGCTGTGAATTTCATGATTTTGTTCTTCTTTATGGCTGCATAATATGCCATTGTATATATATACCACATTTTCTTTATCCAGTTCACTTTTGATGGGCAGTGAGGTTGATTCCATGTTTTTGCTATTGTGAATAGTGCAGGCTAGTTCAACCTCTATGGAAAGCAGTGTGGCAATTCCCAAAAGAACTTAAAATTTACCTTCCATACTATCCAGCAATACCTTTCCTGGGTATACACCCAGAGGAACATAAATTGTTCTACAAAAAAGACACCTGCACATGCGTGCTTATAGTAGAGTTCTTTACTTACTGAAATCTTGTTCTCAATTGTAATGGCCTAGAGAATATCGGAATCAGAAAATGAGAGGCTTACCTTGATTCTCTCTCTAACAAAATTGAGATAGCTTTCATTCTTCCTGTCTCCAAGTTCAGACAGTGCTATTGAATAAGGATCAGAATTGTTGACTCGGGCATTCACACACCACTCCACATTAAACAGATGTGCAATGGTGTGAATCGCTAAAGAGGGTAGAGAAGAGAAACAGAGTGAAGGGTATGCACAAATTTATTATAACCTGGGTTTCTGGCCACAGCCTCTGACTCTAAAATAAGCCACAGGGAGAAAAAAGAATGGCCCAGGACACTTAAAAACAAGAACTGAATCTCAAGAACCAGAGAGGCAAGGCAATTCTAGTGGGCAAGCTCCTCTCTAGTTGTGTGACTGTGGAAAAATGACTTAACCTCTCTGGTCATGGTTTCCTCACCTGTAAGATAAAGGTGTTAAGCTACATTCTCCTAAAGACTCAACCAAGTTTTAAGAGCCTACAAAATAGCCTTAGTTTCTGAATGTGTTTACATGTGCTCTCATCATCTCTCTCCCTCAAACATATTTTTGCTCAAACAAGAAAAGTCTCCTGTAATGAATGTTTACTAGCTGGCCCATTTGCCTCACTCTGAAATTACCACCAGAGAGATGACAAACTGGATTGAATTAATACAAACATATGACCATAAGTATGAATCTCTCTCTCTTTCTTTCTCTCTCTCTCTCTCTCTCTCTCTCTCTCTCAAAAAAAGCATTCTTTATTTCACATTTACATAGGGCATATTAGATGCCAAGCACTGTTATATATGCTTTACAAGTACTTAATCCGTACGTTGACCCAGTAATGTATGTACTATTAATATCAGCTCAGCTCATCTTACAGATGAGGAAACTGGAGCAAAGATTGCTGCAAAATCTTGCCCAAGTTCACCAAACTAGGAAGCAGTTGAGTTAGGAATTAAATTCCGGCAGTTTGGCACCCAAATCTTTGGTCTTAACTAGGACACTATGCTACTATCTAACAAGATTTTATCATACATTTCTTTTGCACTATTTTGTTTGCCACTGCTGAAAAAGCCTGCCTGGTCTACTAGTAGAAGAGAAATGTAGTTAAATACCTGTAAGCTAAGCCTATTTCACTCAGACTAGGGAAAAACTCCTTAAGGGCAGAAGAAATGTCTGTTTTATTCATCACTGTGCGTGTCTATTGTCTGGCAATACATTATTTATTAAGTGAATTAGTGAAGACTGGATAAGGGTCCCAGCTACATTCCTTCTGCACTGATGCCATCACCCTAATACTTATAATAATAACAGAATATATACACACATATGTTTATCTATTATTTGTATACAAATAACAATAGCAATATTAATAATAAAAATAATAGTTTTGCTAATAATGACTGTCTTAAGGGATTCTTGATTTATGGTCTGTGCCTTTTGTAGGTTTGCTGCAAAATATACATGAATTCAAATGTGCAACCAAGCACTTTTGTAAAATAAATAAAAGCTCTGACATGTGGACTAACAAACATTTTTGATACTAGAGAAAAGGGAAAAGGATGAGGACACTAGAATTAACTTTTCTGACGGCGTATTTTCATTTTTATAGGAAGATCCTAAGATAGAAACATTTTCACACACCTAAAGGAAAAAAATTCTAATTTGTAAATGACAGAAAGTGTGGTAAATACTTTTGAAACAACTCATTCAAGAAAATACAACATATCCAGTCACCACCTAGTTTATCTATGAAGGCTGATTTATTTCTTATAAAAATGTATCTATGAATAGAGGGAACTCTCCGGTTCCAAGTTTTCTTTGCAATCTCAAATGTCTTAATCGCACTTACCAGTGTGAAGTGCAATCATCCATGCCACCATTTTATGAAAGGTGAGGTTCCTATCCAGTTGTCTTCGAATTCTTGTTGAACAGCACTTTAGATTAGGGAGGAAAGATTGGAGTAGTCATTATTAACAAGAAGGCTTCCTATGTGCCAGACATTTGATACATATTATCTCACTTAATTCTCATGTCCACCTTCTGAACTATATTATTCTACCCATTTAATAGATGAGGAAACTGAAGCTCAAAGAGATGTACATCTTCCCCAGGTTAATAAGCCAGTAAGTGACATAGCCTGCTTAGCTAGTATGTTTTTTGTTCTCATACAGTCAAGAGAAGTCTATTCTGGAATTCATTGCTGGACTTAGAATCTATAATACTGAGTGATCTATCACAGAAACAAAGAACTGTGCACCACGTGTTCTCACTTATAAGCGAACCTTGAACAATTATCATAATACTATAAGAAAAGGATTGGCAGTAGTGGGAAACTGCCGGGAGGGGAACAAGGAAGTGGGATTGGCAGTAGTGGAAATCTGCCTGGGGAAGCGGGGGGCACATCTCATTAACAAGGGTACCTGCATAATGAATATTTGTATACCTGACCCTGAATTGTACCTCACATCTTTAAAATAAAAAAACTAAAAAATATATATGAATTTGGACAGAAAATATATTTAGCCATGTAGTTTCTAGTTATGATTAATTTATTCTATAATCACAGGATATATAAATTAATAAAGGATAAGCCTTTCCTTAGATACCTGATAGTCTAGTGGGGACACAGACAAGCGAACAGTTCTAAAATAAGTGAGTAGTTCTCAAACAACACTGTTCTAGGACATACATACTATGAGAGGAGAAAGGTTTCACCCACCACATAGGGCAGAGACATCACAAGGGAGATCATTGACCAAATAATAGTAGCAAAAATAACAACAGCTAACGTTTACCAAGAGCTTGTGCAAGGAGCTACTTTAAGTGTTTTACATGCATGGTTTCATTTAATTCCTACATCAATCCTATGTTGGAGGTACCATTATTGTTGCTACATAACAGATGAAACAAAGGCATACGGAGGTTACCTTGCCTTAGGTCACACAGCCGGTAAGTAGCAGAGCAGGGATTTAAACCCAGATCATCTGATACCAGAGTTTATATCAATATTCTTATATTTCATACCTTACATGATTACCTTGGTATTAAAAATAGAATTTTAGCTGGGCTCAGTGGCTCAGCCTGTAATCCCACGCCTTTGGGAGGCTGAGGTGAGTGGATTGCCTGAGCCCGTGGGTTTGAGACCCGCCTGGGCAGGCGAGACCTCATCTCTACAATAAATCAAAAAATTAGCCGGATGTGGTAGTGCGCGCCTGTAATTCCGGCTACTTGGAAGGCTGAGACGGAAGGATCGCCGGAGCCCAGCAGGTCGAGTCTGCGGTGGCCGGAGCGGCCACTGCACTCCAGTCTGGGCGACAGTGAGACTCCAGCTCAAAAAAAAAGAAAATAGAATTTTGGTCTATATTTTAGTGTATCTGTACTACCTGAATATGTTAGAAGATATGGGTTTGAATCTCTATTCAGGCCAATGCTCAAAGCAAGAAAAAGACTTGTCTGTGGTTGAATTGGAGCTTTGCCCTCCTGAAAACTGGCCAATTGCTTGTTGTGGCTGCTTTGTTTCCGAGTCTAAATGAACTGCCACAAAGATTCAGAGAACTTTAAGAAGAGTGAAGTACCAAAAAACCTAGGTATTTAAAATAACTGGTTATAAATATTGTATTCAATTTAAATATAAGGGTGTTTAAAATTTGGCTAGCTTATTTTTAATAAAATGTTCTGATTTTATAGAAAAATATAATTGCATTGAAAGTTGTGCTTACTCCACTATGTCTCAGCCATACCTAGGAAGGCCAAGCTGTTTGTACTATGAGAGCAGACTCTTGGAATTGCAGATACACCAGTAAGAAAGACACTGAGGATTTTCAGGAAAAAAAGAAAAAGAATTAGGCTTTACTGAGTGCCTTCTGTGAGCCAGGTTGATTACTCATAATCATTACCTAATTTAGTGCAACAAGATAACTCTTATTGTCCTCATTTTACAGATAAGAAAACTAAAACTACAATCGCACATTGACTGGGACCCAGATCTGTTTGTCTATAAAAGGTTCATGCCCTTTCTACAAAACCAAATGCAAGGATGTAGTCACTATTATTCTAAGAGCCTAAAAACCTGAGACAAAAATTTAAGTGTAAGTACTCTATCTGGAAGGTGCCCACAGAAAATGAGGGTAGAACTGAGACAAGGAAGAGAATAAACCAAAAAAAAAAAAGTTTTTATTATATCATATCAGCTACCAGGATCATATCATATCTGTAGACTCAATCACACCAGGTAATTCTGTGAAAATGTGTAAAACTTGTTCCAGAGGTTTTGTTTGCTTTGTTTTTTACTTAGGAGTTCAGGAAGTTGGTTGTTTAACGGCCAACTCCTATCCATCATTGGCTGAGGCCTGCTGCCACGACATCAACTCCCTGAGATTTCATGCTTGCCCCAGGAGAGGGCTGAAAGAAAATCCCAGGCAAGCCGGGCTCAGTGGCTTAGCCTGTAATCCCGCGCCTTTGGGAGGCTGAGGTGAGTGGATTGCCTGAGCCCACGGGTTCGAGACCCGCCTGGGCAGTGAGACCTCATCTCTACAATAAATTAAAAAAAAATCAGCCGGGCATGGTAGCGCATGCCTGTAATTCCGGCTGCTCGGAAGACTGAGGCGGAAGGATCGCCGGATCCCAGCAGGTCGAGGCTGCGGTGGCCGGGAGCGGCCACTGCACTCCAGTCTGGGTGACAGAGTGAGACGCCAACTCAAAAAAAAAAAAAAAAAAAAGAAAATCCCAAGCAAATAATGACTGGTGCATTGTGAAGGGCAGCTGTCATATGCATTGGAACTGGCAGTGTTTGGGGAATACAGTGAAGCACCAACAGCATCTGCTATAACTAAATGTCCACCAGTGGAGATGTATAACTCACACCCCCAAAACAAGGGTTTCCTGTTTGAAATAATTTATTTTACATTTGTTAGTGAAAAGTTGAGCATCTTTGTTTACTTATACAGCCTTGCTGTCATTTGCATTTATTTCAAGTGCTATAAGTTGTTTTTCTACCTTGTATTCTTTACACTTTTAAGGAAATAGCTTTTTCCCATTTCCCAATTGCCGTGTTTCTCTATGGGTTCTAAGAGTTCTTGTGGTAGGCAGAATTCTAGGATGACTGCCAATGACCTTATATAATCTCCTCCCATTGAGTTTGGATGAAACCTATATCACTCCTGTGATCTTGTTACATCATATGGCAAAAAAGACTTTGCAGAGGTAATCTGAGTTTCAAGTTGACTTTAAGGAGATTGTCTTGTGGGCTTAACCCAATGACATGAGCTCTTTAAATATGGGTCTAGAAGTCAGAAATGGAGGAAGTCTGACATTTGAAGCCCTGCTGCTGGCTTGAAGATGGAGAGGGACAGTGGCAAGGGATGTAGGGGCATTCAGGATCTGAGACTGGCCCCCAAATGACTGTCAGCAAGGGAACAGGGACTTCAGTCCTGCAACTGTAATGAACTGAATTCCGCCAATGAGAGTGAGCTTGGAAGAGGATTTCTACCCAGTTTCTAAATGAGAACTCAACCCAATAGACACTTTGATTTTCGTCTAGTGATATCCTGAGCAGAGAACCAGCCACAGGAGCTGAATTTCTGACCTACACAACTTTGAGCTAATAAACAGGGGGTTATTCTAAGCCATTGAGTTTGTGGCAATTTGTTATATGGCAACAGATAACTAATATAGTTCTTACTGGTGTGGTAAAACTAGATTGGAGTCCAAAGAATCAGAGAATGAGAATCAGCAGGGTTGGAAAGCAGTACTGAATTACATTTGAGAGCAAGTTTTGTCATCAGACATCAGATATACCTATGTCAGATTCCAGTTCTCCTAGCTGTGTGACATTGAATAATGCATTCATTCTCCAGTTTCCTCGCCTGTATAATTATCACAGTTCTTCCCTCATATCCCTGTTGCATAGATTCATTGAGAGGTACTTAATAAATATTTGATGTTATTTTGTGTCATTATTTAACTTTTCAGCTAATAAGGCTAGACACCTCAGCTAATAAGTATGAAGAGCTGTATGCTATGTCCTTTTAAAAATCTTTTAATTGAACTAAAAGTAGATCTACCATTTGATCTAGTAATCCCAGTACTAAGAATCTATCCAAAGTAACAGAGGTCGTTAATAAAAAAGACACTTGCCCTCGAATGTTCATCACAGCACAATTCACAAATGCAAACATGTGAAATCAACCTAAATGCCCAACAACTGATCAGCGGATAATGAAAATGTGATATATATATATATATAATACTATTTAGCCATACAAAATAATGAAATACTGTATTTTGCAGCAACTTGGATAGAATTGGAGAACATCACCCTAAGTGAACTAACACAGAAACAGAAAACCAAACACTGCATGTTCTCACATATAAGTGGGAGCTAAACTAAGGTTTGCAAAGGCATAGAGAATAGTAAAATGAATACTGGCGACTAAGAAGTGAGTGGAGGGGATGAAAAATCACCTATTGGGTACAAGTGCACAGGTGAGAGTGGTGGGTTTTTTATAGCCCAGATAAGACCAGACTTCGCTACTATATAATGCAACAATGTAACCAAAAACTATTTGTAACCCCCTAAAGTTATTCAAATTTTTTAAAAGAAAAAAGTCTTTCACCTTATTATGCAAATAAACCATGGGAAATACGCACCTTAAAAATATCTTAATCATTATTTGGTCAAATAAATGATTTATACTTTCCCTGCCCTAGAACTAAGAAAGAAATGTATTTATCCCGATATTTTTACTTGTCACACTGTTTTCTACTTCCCAACAAATTCTTTTTAAATTTTGATGGGAAAATTCACTGACTCCTTCAGGATAAATTTGAAGTAAAAGAATATGGTCATATTTTGGTCTCTACGCTGTCTCCATAGTCCTATCTTTATCATCACCATCACCATGGGTCATCAAAAATGTGAAACAATTGATGTCAATGGCCCTTAACAGCTTTAGTCAGAGATCCCTAGAGAAGAATAAACTGAATGCCAGAACAAGGGAGAGAGGTGCTTGGAAAATACAATGTCCATTCAGTAATACTCTGTTTTATCTGTTTTATTTAAGGAGATAATTTTTAAAAAGCTAGTTAATATAAAACATGCATATTTTATTAAAAGAGAGGCTGTTAGTCACTACCAAGGAGTTGTGTCCCACCAGGGCAACTGTGCCTAAATTTTCTCACCAACCATTTTTATTGTGCTCAGGAATGGCAAACCAATCCAAAGGAAAGTCACAAATCATGCTGATACTGAGCTTTTAAGAATACCATCTCCTTACCACTTTCTGAAAGGGGAGCAAGACAACCAGATGGTAGGGTAGCAAGGAAGGGCTTCACTGCCTGTGACTGCCCAGAATTTTTTGTTCCCCCTCACCATGCAGATTCCATGTATACGCTTTGAGTCACTCCTTAATTATTGCCAGCCACCGCCCAATTATCAAGCTACCATTACGCCCCATTGCTTCCTCATGAAACTACCTCTTTCCTTTCTGCCATTAACTTCTTCTTCTTTTTTTTTGAGTTGAAGTCTCACTCCGTTGCCCAGACTGGAGTGCAGTAGCACGCTCATTGGCCACCCCAGCGACGACCTACTGGGCTCTGGCGATCCTTCTGCCTCAGCCTTCCAAGTAACGAGACGCGCTACCATGCCTGGCTGATATTTTGATTTATTGTAGAGATGAGGTCTCGCACATTGCCCAGACTGGTCTTGAACCCATGGGCTCAGGCAATCCTCTCACCTCGGCCTCCCAAAGTGCTGGGATTACAGGCTTGAGCTATCGCACCTGGCAATTCTGCCATTAACTTCTTCTTCTTCTTTTTTTTTTTTTTTTTGAGTTGGAGTCTCACTGTGTCGCCCAGACTGGAGTGCAGTGGCCGCTCCCGGCCACCGCAGCCTCGACCTGCTGGGCTCCAGCGATCCTTCTGCCTTAGCCTTCCGAGTAGCTGGAACTACAGGTGCGCGCTACCACACCCGGCTAGTTTTTTGGTTTATTGTAGAGATGAGGGCTCACCAAGTTGCCCAGGTGGGTCTCGAACCCACGGGCTCAGGCAATTCACTCACCTCAGCCTCCCAAGGCGCGGGATTACAGGCTGAGCCACTGAGCCTAGCTTGCCATTTACTTCTAAAGGGAAGTTTCTGTTACTGCCACCTACAGCCTTGCCCAATTTCAATAAACTATCATTCTAATGCAAGGGAAATTATTGTGTCAACTCGGAAGATTTCTATGCTCTATTGAAACTGTGAGTGAGAAAAAAATTTTTAAAAATGAGAAGTGGAACTAAGAAGAAGCACACATTTAATGGGGTTTAACCCTCATGTTACAGAAATTCAAAAGCTCTATTTTTGTACACTTGATGTCACCAGATATGCCATTAATATATTTGGATTAGATATTTATATGTAATTTGGGAGAAATTGCAAAAGCAAGCTTTGAATCTACAGAACGCAGGCAAAGAAGTTGATAGTAATGTCCACTCCTGGTGGCAGTAGAATATGCAATACATATAAATAGCATCACTTTATTTGCACAGCACTGTTTATAATTTTGAAATTCCATGCTCATATTCTATCTCCTCTGTAAGATGCTAAACTCCTTAAGCTTGTGACCCAACCGTATCTTACTCTTTACTCACCATGTGTCCCCGGTACTTAGCACATAGTGGCACTCAATAAATATTTATTGACTGACACCTCACTAATTGACAGACTTAAGCAATTGATAGACTTTTGAATGCAAATCCTAAAATCAGGTCAAATCCTGCAAATATTCATTCTTACATTTGCAGGATTTGACCTGATTTTCAGCTAAAAAACAAGACAAAAAACTATGAGACAGAAAGCCCAAGAGACGTGTGGTAGCAGGTAAGACCTCACTCTCTCACCTTCTTGTTACTTTCTGACCTTAAGACTAGGACTGCCATTCAGATAGAAATTAGTGTCTGCATAGCAGGTTGGGGTTGTTAAGGCTTCCTCAGTGACTTCCATGTGCTGAACGCCACCCTTTCTTCATCTCCCTCAGCAAAACAGGCCAAGGGCCTTTACTTCTAATATTCCTGAGGCAGTGGGGAGGGAACCCCGGGAACTTTCTTTCTCCAGGTAAGCAGAATGTTTACAAGCACAGTCTGAGTGGTTAAGACCTCTAGAAATGGAATGGAAGTGTTATGACTGTTTAGTTTGCATTGTGCTCTGCTAATCAGCCTTTAAATTTTCAATATCCTTGTCATGTCTAGTCTAGGTTATTTGGCATGCTTAAACACTTGTATATATGATGGCTTTCTAACACCATAATACCACAACAGGACAGTTTTAAGAAGTTTAGGTAGCACAAAGAAAAGTGAATGGACATGATGACCCGGGTTTGAATGCAAACACTCCTATTTAATTTTGCCCTCTTCCCCAACAGCTTGATGTACAGATTTCCTGAGGTGGTTATATGAAGCTTCAATGACTGGCACTTATTATGATTTCTAACGTTAGTCACAGCACACTCACTTGTTTTAATCCAGAAAAGAAGTTTCATTGGAAAAGTTCACAAATCAGGTTGGGAATTTCAGAGGGAAAGACATGCCCTGTCTGAAAATATGTTGCTTGCTGCTAGTTTTTTTTTTTTAAATATTAGTTTACATAAATATCTATCTGGTCGTAGAGCTGAGCTTCTCTGTAATTTGAAGAGCAGTCTCATTTTGTACCTGTATTTAGAGACCCTCATAAGGATCTTCTCTCCTGGGTCACAGGAGGCCTTAAAGCAGCCATTACCACACATGTTGCTCATGAGACATGGCAGCTCAACGTCTGTGCAATTGGGCTTGTGGGGTAACCAGAATTTCTTAATGGTCATCCTGGTGAGAACATTGCCTGTTTCTTAGACGTTACTTCCTCTAAATAGAAAGTATTCAAATGGGGGTAGGGTGAAGAAAGGGGGTAGAAATGAAGCTATTGTGCATGGCTTCATTTAGCAAATGTTTATTGGGCACCTACAATATATCAAATATCATATTTTAGAGTCAGTGGCTCATCAATAAAACTTTCAATTGAGGGGAATTTTACCTCTGTGGTTTCTTAAATTGAGGTTATTATTTGGAAATCTTTGTATTTAATGTCTAATGCCAAGTGCTGTTGCTACTTTTTTGGTTTTATTTAGCTATTAGTTTGCGAAACAACATTGTGCAACATCGAGCTTATGGTTTAAAGCAAGGAATTTCATAACAGTATTTTTCCATGACAGGAAAAAGCCATGCCTTTTTCGGGAGTATCTTAAAATGTTTGTCAATATTCTTACTCTCTTATTTTTCTGATGACGTGAAGGTGTTGCAGTTACTTTTGCCAACTTTAACTTTAAAATTAGACTTGTGAGTGTCCAATTTTGGCAGTCAATTTAAGATGAAATGGCATTTTGTAAAAAGTAAAGAAATATAAAATAAAGGCTTCATTGTAGTCGCTAACACTATCTTAGTAAATCAAGTATTGTATGTTCTTAAAGGAAAAAAGTCTTTTTTGGATCAGTGTGAATTTAGTATGAGTAGAAAAAATGAGACAGAGTTCAAGGCAAGTTTACTTATTATTGACAGCTTAGTTCACTTTCCTCCTCCTCAAAATTCTATGATTGTCAAATTAACTATTACCTTCTCAGCTATAATTTTAAGTTTCTAGTTTACCAACAAAAATTTACCTCTTCTCTCCATCCTTATCTCAGGCACCTGTCCTATACAATCCCTATACAGGTATTCCCATAAAACTAGTTTGCTTGCTCATCTTCTCCATAAATGATCTCTATTTAGTAAGAATTTTAAAAAAAATTTTAATATAAAACACATATATTTTATTTAAAAAATAGACAGAAACTACTAGTCATTAACTGACCAGTGGAATGGAGCCCACCAGGATATCAATTCCTCTTTAGTGTAAAGTTGGCAAAAAAAAAAAAAAAAGGAAAAAAATCCAAAGAGAAGCAGCCAAATTTGTGCCAATTTTTGGCTTTCAAGAATATAATTTCCTCATGATTTCCTGTGGTTTTGCCCATGTCATTTTCTCCACGTAGAATGCCTTTCTCTCTCATCTATACCTCTTAGAGGCTTATTTATCTTTATATGCCCATCTTGAACGCTACCTTCTCTAAGCAACCTTTCTTCATTCCCTACCCCACCTGATACAATTTTTCTCTCCTTTGATTCGCCATAGCTCAGCATTTGGTGGGATTCATCATAGTTCACGTTGTATCATATTTATTTGAATGCATGTATAGATTGTAAGTTCCTTGTTCCTCATCTTTGTATAATAATAACAATAAGAAATTTGCATACCATTTTATGGGCTACAAAGTTCTTCCTACTTAATCATTTTCCCCTCATTTAACACAGTACATTTAGGGGCTTGCTAAATTGTTGAAGTAAGGATCAAAGGGGCCCTGGGCGTTTAGAAAGCTCCACACTCCCCAATTCCATGAAGCCAACTCTTCTTAGTCACATTCATTATAGTGTGACTCTGCCCTTTGAAATGTTATCCAAAAAGATATTCTCTCTGAGTTAATTTTTAAAAATAATACTGAAAGATTAATTCCCAAATGCCACTACATATAAATTTACATACTTTATTGGTATTGTTGAGGTAGAGAGAAGTGACTTTGAAAGAAAACAAATTTTTTCACATTAAATAGGTGTCCCAGGGAGCTCCATCCACAATATTATAGAAATAAATGAGAGAATGGCTTGGATTATGAATCTTTTATGCAAGCTGGAATCTTCACAGATTATTGGTTTGCTTTTCCTAAGAAAGGGCATTTTGCTTGAGGGCTTTTGAAAATTCAAGAAACTCAATAAAATGTTTGCTCTTACCGCACTGGAACCCCTGAGGAAGGACAGCAGATTTCGACAGACTGGCAGCAGGATCAGCATGCAGTTGAAATTCAGGCAGGCTGCAGGGGCCCTGGCCAATGCCAGCGCTGACTAGAAGAAGCAGGATAGGAGTAGAGTGATTTCTGAGCACAGAATGCACCCCATTCCTACTTCCCCAGGATTCCCAGCATAAAGTTACACAGCAAAGATACTCTGTGAACTGGACAGGAAGGTCCTTCAGAGCCAAGGGTTTTCTTTTAGGGTCTGTTAGACCCCTTAATTTTTATCTGAAACTGGTCTGTTACCTCAGTTCAACATTTTATTATTGAAAATTTCAAATATAAAAAGAAATAGAAATAAATGTACAATGGATATGTATTTATCCATCTCCCAGATTGCACCTTTTATGCTTGTTTTATTACATATCTACTTATCCACCTATCAACTCATTTTATTTTTGATGTCTTTCAAATAGATATGTAGACTTCAGTTTACTTCCCCCTAAGTATTTAAATGTGTATATCATTAATTAGACTTCAGTGTCAAAACTAGATTTTTTTTTTTTTGAGTTGGAGTCTCACTCTGTCACCCAGACTGGAGTGCAGTGGCCGCTCCCGGCCACCACAGCCTCGACCTGCTGGGCTCCAGCGATCCTTCCGCCTCAGCCTTCTGTAGCCAGAACTCAGGCGTGCGCTACCACACCCGGCTAATTTTTTGATTTATTGTAGAGATGAGGTCTTGCCTACCCAGGCGGGTCTCGAACCCGCGGGCTCAGGCAATCCACTCACCTCAGTCTCTCAAAGGCGCGGGATTACAGGCTGAGCCACCGAGCCCGGCTTAGATTTTTTTAAAAATAAAATTTTAAAGGTGTTCTTAGCACTTAGACTAACCTTAATAGTAACTTAAATTGGTTTAATGTAATGCTTTGTCATTATAATTATCTTTGTAATGTCTAAAAAATATGCATATTTTGGAGGGAAAGCATCAACATGAATGCGTTAACAATAATTACAATAATAAAGTATAATTACATGCTATAATTATTTGTACATATGATTTAAATGCATATCATAATTAATATTAACTAATTAATTCATAGTTTCAGCATGATGTAACAAATAATGTTCTCTGGGGACAAGAGGTCTAACAGTTCAGAGAAACTGAGAATACTAAATGACCAAAGGAAACTCAAGGGCCTTCATTCTGCTGGCAGACATGACCCTTGAGCAAGTTCCTCAAAGTCTCCATATGTAGAGTGAAGCTGATTTTCTGAAAATAATTTTATAAGAGGTCAGTAGGAGCAGGGTCCTCCACGCACAAAAGTAGTAAGAATCAAGTGACATAGGAAACTTAGAAAATCTCATTTGTCCCACATGTGTCACCCCTGGATGGATTGCTCCAACCTGGTCTTCCATTCTAGAGTCAGTATTATATTTATCCTTTAAGCTAAACAATGGCACATTTCTTGGGTGGGGAGGAGTGTCACTGGTACGCTCTGCCACACTTTTGTTTGACCCACACTGGAAGGCCTTAAGAGACTCTTGCCCAGGACCTTGCAATGGAAGGAGTGAGGCTGATGGTGCTGTTTGGTTGGTCAGATTATTTATTTAACATGTTAAGGGGAATATGAGCAAGAATGTCTGATTAGAAATGTGAGCCAGCCAATATTACATGAGATGGAACTTATACTTACCCCAAGAAGTTTTCGAGTGTAAAAGAACTTATCTGGAAGATCATAAACCCGGTAGTACCAGACAAAGAGGAAGACGTTCAACCCCAGCCATACCAGCTGCATAAAAAAAAAATAATTGTTGCATTAAGTTTTCACATTTCAGTAGTAGATTCCATGCAAGGTTGGAGTCAGATGAAAGTCTGGACTTCCCCAAGTCCAACTTTCAACAAATGTGGTGACTGCTGGATATAACCAGCTTAGAGCCAGCTCTTTACTACAACAATGTCACTACACTTATGTGTAATTAACCTTTGATCCTGTGTCATTTCCCATGATTGTTTTACTACTTAGCAAGTATGTCAATTATTATCTGTCTATATTCTCTTTATTTTCTCCTCTTTTTTTTCTTTAGATAAGTAAGATGATAGCAGGCGATTTTTCTTAAAAAGATAAGAGAAGGAAATATGTTAACTACTGCTGTCTCCTCACCAGGAGGACATTGTGCTCCACTCTCATAGGTGCCAATCACCTCCTTCCACCATACAACACCCCAGCTAACAGAGCCTCATTAGTGAAAATGCCAAGCCTTCCATTCTACTTGGTAATTTTTACTTAATTTTGAAGGAGGGGAAATTGAGCATGAGTGAGGGGCGTAGGATTTACTACAAAAAGAGTTTTCTAGCTGTGACAGGTCATTTCATTTCAAGCACTAATATGAGTGGTGACATTGCCCAGTCTTCTACCTTCAGTTCCACAGGGATCTTTTCTTAACTGTGTTTTGAGGCTTTTAAATTTCCATAGATGCTAGAGAACATTATCTCTTTTCAAAGAAGGTGCTAAAGTAACCTCTCTATTTCCTAGCCTTGTCATTCTTTCTTACTCTGGCTTTCCAAGCTGCGTCTTCACTTTCAAGTATATGAGCATATACTTTAAAAGAGGTCATATAATTTGAAATTGTTTTCTATAGATATAATCCACACTTTAAATGGTGATAAGAAATCAATTTTACAGGTTTGAATTCTCAGAAGAATGCGATATTGCATTAGAATATTGGATTGCCATAAGATACTTTTATTACAAAATATTTATTGCTTTTATTTTATTTGTGCCAATGATTTCTTTCTATACTTAAAATTCAAAGAAAATATTTTTCATTCTTACAAAAATTCCATTCACAAGCATTCTATTGGCTATAACAATAACAATAACACTTCTATTGGCTATTTAGAAAGGCCATTTAGAAACCATGTTTCTATTTACTCAATTTGTCCATGATTGCT
The DNA here is from genome assembly GCF_000164805.1 of Carlito syrichta. Taxonomy (NCBI): domain Eukaryota; kingdom Metazoa; phylum Chordata; class Mammalia; order Primates; family Tarsiidae; genus Carlito; species Carlito syrichta. The sequence goes on from NW_007046009.1 coordinate 49,352, forward strand.
TTGCTGAGATCACCATCTTGAGAGAATAGTTGATCTTTATATTAAAAAGTAAAGAGCTGAGCTCAGTGGCTCAGCCTGTAATCCCGCGCCTTTGGGAGGCTGAGGTGAGTGGATTGCCTGAGCCCGCGGGTTCGAGACCCGCCTGGGCAGTGAGACCTCATCTCTACAATAAATCAAAAAATCAGCCGGGCATGGTAGCGCATGCCTGTCATTCCGGCTACTCGGAAGGCTGAGGCGGAAGGAACGCCGGAGCCCAGCAGGTCAAGGCTGCGGTGGCCGGGAGCGGCCACTGCATCCCAGTCTGGGCGACAGAGTGAGATTCCAACTCAAAAAAAAAAGTAAAGAAATCAAAATGTCCATTTGAAAATGAGCCATAATTTTACTCACAAAAGTGTTTCTTATGATAGATTACATAGACTTATATGTATATACAATTTATATATTACACACACACACACACACACACACACACACACACACACACACACACACATACACACACCACATATAATAAGTCTAGATGACTTATTTCATTTCCCTTCTTTTGAATTTTTTTTTTTTGAGTCACAGTCACCTAGGCTGGAGTGCAGTGACACACATGGCCACCACAGCCTCGGCCTGCTGGGCTCAGGTGATCCTTCCGCCTCAGCCCTCCAAGTAACCAGAACTACAGGCTTACGCTACCACACCCTGCTAATTTTTTATTTATTGTAGAGACAAGGTCTTGCCAAGTCGCCCGGGCTGGTCTCGAACCCACGGGCTCAGGCAATCCAGTCGCCTCAGCCTCCCAAAGTGCTAGGATTACAGACTGAGCCACCGAGCCCGGCCTGAAATTTTGAAAACCTTATAAATAACTCAAGTATACATTGCTAAGGAAAAAATATTTGTTTTTAAAAATAAATTTGGAAAATTTGATTCGTTTTAGTGCAACTATTGAAATAAAGGCCAATTTCTCATATATGAGTCAATTGTGTTATTTATAAGGTAGTATAAAATTTCAACTGGTCATTTTTAAGTAGTAAAAACACATAAAAAGTAGAGACATTTGCCTCTGAATAAACATCAATAAGAAACTCAGAATCAGAGATTATTAACATTAAATATCTTCGATTCCTGCTGTGAAATGCTGGCTAATTCAGTACTCCTAGGAACTCAGAAATAAAGTAGAAGTGATGGAACTGTATGTTCTTTCCATAAAGGAATTTGGAAGAATAAATTTAGTTTGCTTACAGATAGATGTGCGTTCACACAGTAAACAGTTAAACACAATTTCTCAAACAAACAATAAAGCTTTGCTCTATTTTCATTCCCAAAAGAACCTAAACAAGTCAAACAATTCATAATTTATCTAGTTTTGGTACTTACAATGACAAAAATGGAGAGCCCCTCATTCACAGCCCAGTTCCCCATGGTGGCTGAGGTTCAATGTGTTGTGTCTGCCTTTCTTCTATACTATGCTTCTTCTTCCAATGAGGAAATGAAAACAGAAGACTTGGGGCAATCTGTTTCCTTTTCTATTATCATAAATTAGCTAATCATTGGTCAACTGAAAAGATTGTATCCATAACAAACTTCAATCGTTAAGCCTAAAAACTACAGAAAAAGGGTCTATTTTCATCAAATCACAGCTAAATATAGTGGAAAATGAAACCAATTTCTACAACTAAGAAATAAAAGTGCAATTTGTGGGATCTATTTTGCACAGTGAACTAACTTTTTGACTAACCAGTTATCTCCTAGCAATAGGAGATACAGATGTATGCTTAGATATGTCTATATTTGTGTGTATATATATATATAGATATATCCATATATGACTTCAAACATACATATATAAATACAGTCATGGATTGCATGATGAGATTTTGGTCAATAACAAACCACATATATGATGTGATCCCATAAGATTCTAATGGAGCTAAAAAATTTCTACTACCTAGTGATATTGTAGCATAACACATTACTCATATGTTTGTAGTGATGCTGGTATAAACAAACGTACTGTGCTGCCAGTTATATAAAAATAAAGCACATGCAATTATGTACAGTATATAATACTTGATAATAATAAATGACTATGCTTTTGGTTTATGTATTTACTGTACTATATTTTTAATTGTTATTTTAGAATGTACTCCTTCTATTTATGAAAATAAGTTAACTGTAAAACAGCCTGTGACCTCTTCAGGAGGTATTCCAGAAGAAGGCAATGCTATCATAGGATATGACACCTCCATGCATGTTATTGCCCCTGAAGACCTTTCAGTGGGATAAAATATGGAGGGGGAAGACAGTGATGTTGATGATTCTAACCCTGTGTGAGGCTAGTCTGATATGTGTGTTTGTGTTTCTACTTTTAACAAAAAGTTTTAAAATTTAAAAAATATAGGCATTTTAAAAATAGGAAAAAAGCGAATAGAATAAGGATATAAAGAAAGAAAATATCTTTGTACAGATAGAAAATGTCTGTTTTGAGCTAAGTGCTATTACAGAACAATTAAAAAGTTTTTTAAAAAGAAAAAGTAGAGTTACAGTAAGCTAAGGTTAATATATTTTTGAAGAAAGACCTTTTTATACATTTAGTGTAGCCTAAGTGTACAGTGTTTATAAAGTCTGCAGTAGTGTGCTGTTATATTCTAGGCTCTCACATTCCCTCACCACCCACTCACTGACTCACCCAGAGCAACTTCCAGTCCTGAAAGCTCCATTTATTTTTATCTTTTATACCATAATTTTACTGTACCTTTTCTATGTTTAGCTATGCTTAGATACATAAATACCATTGTGTTGCAGTTTCCTAAACTACTCAACACAGTAACAAGCTGTATAAGTTTGTATCCTAGTAGCAATAGGCTATATTATGTAGCCTAGGTATGTAGAAGGTATACCATCTAGTTTTGTGTAAGTAAATCTGTGATGTTCACACAATGACAAAACCTCCTAAGGACACATTTCTCAAAGTATATTCCCATCGTTAAGTGATGCGTGACTGTATGTACATGTGTACACACACAGTCACACATGCACACACACACACATATCATTTATTTAGATTCTCACAATTCAACCCCTGTAAAGTAGGGTTCTATTCTCATGATTGCATTTACACTAAAGATGTCAAGTTCCAGAGCCATTCAGCCGCTTATCCAAGGTCACACAAGTATAAAATAGTAGAGTTGGGATTTGAAGCCGGGCTCAGTGGCTCAGCCTGTAATCCCAGCGCTTTGGGTGGCTGAGGTGTGGATTGCCTGAGTCCGTGGGTTCAAGACTCGCCTGGGCAGGTGAGACCTCATCTCTACAATAAATCAAAAAATTAGCTGGGCGTGGTAGCGCGCGCCTGTAGTTCCAGCTACTGGAAGGCTGAGGCAGAAGGATCGCTGGAGCCCAGCAGGTCGAGGCTGCGGTGGCCGGGAGTGGCCACTGCACCCCAGTCTGGGCGACTGAGTGAGACTCCAACTCAAAAAAAAAAAAAAAAAATAGTAGAGCTGGGATTTGAAACCCAAGCAATTTGGCTCTAAAGTTTTTACTTTTAACCAAGATACTTTTAAAAGCCTGATTATGCCAACCCCACTTTAAATCACTCCACATAAAACTACAAGAAATGAAAATATAACAAATATACCAAAATGTTAAGGTGATAATTGTGTTCCCAAGCAAACATGATATCTTGAATGCTAAGTGAGGAAACAGCTTTCACTTCTTAATACTCAAGGAAAGGTTCTCTTCTGAGCTTCATGTCTCTTTGATCGTGTGTGATCCATATAAAGAGAAGTTGGCCCCGTGGTTCCATTCCAAACAGAGATGAATTTAAAGAAACACAGACAATCAAAACACGTGCCAGCTATTTGCCTCTTTGATCTCAGATCTATTCCCCACTCTTTCCTAGCTCTGCTGTGTTTTGGAGAGAATTGTATTTGTCAAGCTTATTGGCACTATGACTTCTAGCATATTTAGTTAAATTGGAAGACGCAGAGCAGGGGAGAAACCAGAGTGCTTTTTTTTCCTGAGCTTTCTGCTTCAACTGGCATTCATGAAGGGGCTGCATCTGCACTGAGTCTCCAGCTCCCAGTAGTCAGCCCCTCTCTCGGGGCATGAGTTCCTGCTGGCCATCACCACTGTAGTTCTAGATCCTGCCAGATGGTCCTGACTTCTGAGCTGGAGTTACACCATTTTCAAATTTCCCTGTAACTCTGAGGGTGGTAACCACTCTCTGTGGTTGCTCATCTTTATGTTATGTTGCATCTGCACTTCTTGTTGAGATTCTTCATTTTCCATCATCCATGTAACAATTTCCTGGTATGCAATTCCCTCATTGAAATATGGTGGCTTCTGTTGTTCTGACTAGACTTTGATACAAAAAGTTACTCAGATCTGTACTCATGCTATCATGTAACTAAAGAAGTGAGGCACATATAGCTAAAGAAAAATAAAACACCTTAACTTTTTTTCTTTCTCCTCATATCTGCCACTCTCAAACTCCTCCAGCAGGTGACTGCTTTTCCATCAAGCTCTTTGAAACTCATCAAAGGCTTCTCCTCTGCACTTCTCCCCACTTTTCTCCTTCCCTGCCTAATGATTCATTTTCCCTTGTCCTATCTAAAATGTGAGTCTTTCCCACATTTTTCCATCTACCTCCTGAAGCCTACGCTCTGCTGGGAGGCAATGAGAAGAGGACCGTGAATATGCACATACTAGGAAATAATGTTCCCTGTTTCACAAAAACTTATTTCTTGAACATGCTTCCACTCCCTTTCCCTCCCTCTACAATTTGAGAAGAAAATTCAAAAAAGAAAGAATATTTTCCAAGAAATCAAGCATTTCTTCCTCTTTTTTTTTTTTCATTTACAAATGTAGTCATATGGCTGTGAGTAGCAATTTCTTGAGAACTTTAAGCACCTCAGTCAGTTTCCTAGCTGGAGGAAGAGAGATCAGTTGCAATGAAGAGTACAATCTTAGAAAGACAGGCAGAATTTGATGAAGGAGTAACAGTATTGATTGACCAGCATTAACTAGACATGGAGAATTAAAAAACTGGAAACTTTAAGCATTAGCGAACAGTGTATCTTCTCCATGTCATGTTGAATTTCATTGTTTCTTACGCTGTTAGTGTCAAACTAGACTGTGGTGAACATAGGAAGTACTCATTACCCCCAGTAGACAGAAATGGTCAACACCTTCAGGTTTGTGATTGAAATCCTGTACATCTTTGAGAGGAAGAGAGATGAAGAAAGCAGACCCACACCTCTAGGAAATCCCCTCACTTCTCATTCTGAGTAGGATTCCTTCTTGAAAGCTCAAATTAAAAATTAGAAGCAAAACCTCAATTTCTCAACCAATTCATCTTCAACAAAGCCTCCACCATCAACCACCGGGGAGAGGAGAATCTATTCAGTAAATGGTGCTGGGAAAACCGGCTGATCACATGCAGAAGATTAAAACAAGATCTCTACCTATCACCAAACACAAACATCAATTCTAAATGGATCAAAGACCTAAACATAAAGCCTCAAACTATCAGAACCTTATAAAATGCAGGAGACACCCTTATGAAATTGGAACTGGCAAACAATTCCTGGTCAAAACTTTAAGTGCCCATACCATAATAAGACAGACAAGTGGGACTTCATTAAACTGACAAGTTGCTGCAAAGCCAAAGAAACCATTGAGAGAGTGGGGAGACAGCCCACAAGCGGGGAAAAAAATATTTGCCAACTGTATATCTGACAAAGGTATCACATCTAGGATCTACAAGGAACTCAAACGTGCCAAAAAGGAAAAAACAAAACAAACAAAAACAGAACCCTATTCAAAAGTGGGCAAAAGATGTGAGTAGACAATTCTCAAAAGGAGATGTACAAGCTGCCAACAGATACATGAAAAAATGCTCAGCTTCACTAGTCATCAATGAAATGCAAATTAAAACCATACTGAAATACCACCTAACTCCAGTCAGGATGGCCATCATCAATAACTCAAAAAAGAACAGATGCTGGAGTGGATGTGGAGAAAAGGGAACAGTTTACACTGTTGGTTGGAGTGTAAACTAGTGGCAGCCTCTATGAAAAATAGTGTGGCGATTCCTGAAAGAGCTAAAAATAGACATCCCATACTACCCCGCAATCCTCTTACTGTGAATATTCCTGGAGGAACTCAAATCACTCTATGAAAAAGATACCTGCACATGCATGTTTATTGCAGCATTATTTACAATAGCAAAAACATGGAATCAACCATGCTGCCTGTCAAAAGAGGACTGGATAAAAAAAGTGGTACATATACACGATGGAATATTATGCAGCCACCAAGAAGGACAAAATTATGAACTTCACAGCGACTTGGATGGACTTAGAGGCTATAATACCGAGTGATCGGTCATGGAAACAAAGAACTGAGTATTACATGTCCTCATTCATAAGGAGACCTTGAACAACTATCTTAATATTATAAGAAAGGGATTGGCAGTAGTGGGAAACTGCCAGGAGAGGGCCGAGGTGGGGGGATCGGCAGTAGTTGGAAACTGCCAAGGGAGGGGGGACACATCACATCAACAATGGTACCTGCATAATGAGCATTTGTATATCTAACCCTGAATTGTATCCCACATATAAAAAATATTTTTTAACAAAATCAAATAAATAAATAAGTTCCTAACTCTTCCAACAAGCATGTATGAAATTGCAGATGAAAGAGAGATGTGTTACTGTACTCGGATTCTTTTCTTTTTTCAGCACAGATGCAATTTTTTAAAAATTTTATTTTAAAGGTGTGGAGTACAAGTCAGGATGAGGTACATAAGTGGTCTATGTACAAGTGAAGTTTGGGTCTCCCTGCTCCCTCCCCTGGCAGTTTCCCACTACTGCCAATCCCTTTCTTATAGTATTATAATAATTGCTCAGGGTTCACTTATGAGTGAGAACATGTGGTACTCAGTTCTTTGTTTCTATGATAGATCACTGAGTATGACAGACTGCAAATCCATCCGAGTTGCTGAAAAATTCATAGTTTTTTCCTTCTTTATGGCTGTGTAGTATTTCATCATGCATATATAACAATTTTTTAAATCCAGTCTAGTTTACTATACAAAGATTCTTAATGAGTTTTGTTCCTGGTGCTGATGAGGAATAGATTTTTTTCAAACCTCTTTCATGAATCCTGTTCTTTCCAGAACTGTCATGCTCCAATTCTGCATTTATCTATGAGCTATGTGGCTCCCATATTCTTTGCCTAAGAATGGATGATAAGAGGCCTTTATCCTCCTGGGAATTGATTGTCCTAGGGTGGTCACTTGACCCAAATAAGATCAACTAGTTTTTCTCATAGGATAAGGGTTGTTAGGGACTCTGGAAGAGAGAAGGTCAAGTTTTCTCTCACTGCAAGTGATATATGCCTTATGCTACCATTGGCCAGTTCTATGACCTTGCATGAAAAATCTGCATAAAGATTATGTTACCACAAACTGAATCAGAATCTGTAACTCAAGAAGTGTAGGGAGGTTTGGAGACAGATATGATGAAAATGTTTGACTTACTGAGTCTGATCTGCCTGAGATACTTAAACATCTCAGTTATTCTTGCAGATTGCATTTCCTGGGAAGCAAACTCTGAAATGGAGATTAGTTTGCAGACATTTTATTAAGGAGTATTCTTGGAGGTAAATATCTGTGGAACAGAAGGAAAAATAAGAAAGCAGAATTGGGCAGAAGATGAAGTTGAATTATCATGTGGTCACAAGAAGGCCTCAACAATCCTTTGAGGAGAGCTGAAGTTGGAATGATCCTGAGTGACTTTGGGCAAAATGATTCTCTTTACTGGGAAATCCCTGAAGCTGCTGATGGTGGGGGAGTAAGTTCTTCATTGTTGAAGGTGGACCTGGTTGCCACATCATATAGACCATAGTATTTCAGCCAGCTACAGAAGACATAATTTCCCATTATCACCTCCTGGTTAAGAGAAAGCAATTTGAGTTTATATCTTCTGATTATATAAAAAGGGTTCTTACTTAAGCATGGTATAATGAAATCCACCTTTATTTGATAGCTTGAGTCTCAAAAGTTAATGAAAGTTGAATAAGGCTGCTGGGATGAGATTCAAATGTTCTGTCTCTTCTTTGAGAGAGAAGTTAACAAAACAAAAGAAGAAGCATTCAGGGGGAAGGTGTATTTTACTGATCTAGGCAACTTAAGGCATTAAGAACATAGTTTTGACTGGCATTTCACTTAAATAGAAAGTGCAAGTGTCTAGTGATGAAGATTTACATTTTAACTTTTTATGATAAATGTGATTTGTATACACATTTATGATAAATGTGATTCATTCATCAGAATCAGGAAAAAATGAGAAATCTCTGTAATCATTTATTTTAATTCAAAACTTTTCAGTATGCCTTCTATGTTAGGGGTTTATTTTCTATATTCTTAAAGATCTATTTTTGCAGACTTAGGTTAGTCTTATTAATAACAACTAATATTTATAAAAAATTTTACACATGCCATATGCCTTATGTGCTGTTTCTCATTTATTTTTCACAACCACCTTATGAAGTATGTACGATTGTCATATTCACTTGTAGTAAGTCGCATGACTATTGCCTCCCCCCACCCAACAAGAATGTCTACATACTAATCCCCAGAATCTGTGAATAAGTTACCTTACATGATCAAAGGGGCTTTGCAGATGTGATTAAGTTAAGGATATTGAGATGAGAATATTATCATGAAGTATCTGGGTAGGCCCAATATAATCACAAAGTTTTTTATTAGAGGGAGGCAAGAGGCTCAGGGTTAGAGAAAGAGGATTTGAGAAAGGAAACAGAAGTAAAAGAGGAGAGAAGATGCTATGTTGCTGACTTTAATGTTGGAGAAAGGAATCATAAATAAGGAATGCAGCTCTAGAATCTGTAAAGGCAAGAAAAGAGATCGTTCTCTAGATCCTCCAGAAGGAATGCAGATCTGCTGACACTTTGATTTAGTCCAATGAAACTGATCCCAGGCCTCTGTCCTCCAAACTGTAAGAAAACCAATTTGTGTTATTTTAAGCTGGTAAGTGTGTGGTAATTTGTTACACTGGCAGTAGGAAACTAATACACCATTTTACAGATGAGTGACACAAGTTCAGAAAGATAAAGTAACTTGCCCAGGATTGCATAGATACTCAATTGCTGGAACTGAGATTTGAGTCTGGGCAGTTTAATGCATCACTGCTTATCTGAGCCGCCAGAACAATTCTATAAAGTTGGGGCTTCATTATAAATAACAAAGTTATTTCAGCCGGCCTCGGTGGCTCAGCCTGTAATTCCGCACTTTGGGAGGCTGAGGTGAGTGGATTGCCTGAGCCTGCAGGTTCGAGACCCCCCTGGGCAACTTAGCGCGACCTCATCTCTACAATAAATCAAAAACTTAACCGGGCGTGGTAGTGTGCACCTGTAGTTCCAGCTACTTGGAAGGCTGAGGTGGAAGGCTCGCTGGAGCCCAGCAGGTCGAGGCTGCAGTGGCCGGGAGTGGCCACTGCCCTCCAGTCTGAGTGACAGAGTGAGACTCCAACTCAAAAAAAAATTATTTCATATGTCTCAACTGCTATTCCAAGGCCCTAGCTTGAACTCTGTCATCCTGCTCTTAGTTTGCAATTTGTAATGTATCTTTTCTCCATTGAATTGATCATAATAGCCCTTGGTTTCCAGTCTCTTTCTGACTGCCTAGATGTTGCTTACAGGTTCTTACAATAACCACACATGTGGAATCTACTCAGTCCAAGAAGCATGAAGAAATTTCTTGAATAACAAGTGTTAAGTTCCAGCTGCATATTTTAGCTGGATATGAAGGAGAAAAGGTGTCTCTCTCTGTGTCTCCTATATAACTTTTCTTGCCCCAGGATGTATATGAACTCCCACAATCCCACCCTGAGCAGTTGGAAAAGGCTCATTTTTATGAAGGTGTTAACCAGTAAATCATGTGTTAGCCAAGTGACAGCTTCGAGTGTCACCTTTCTTAGGAATACTGGTATTGTAAAAGGATTTTCTCTCAGAGAAAATGCATATAGATTTCAAATGACTCTGAAGTCTGGCCCTTTTGATACTATCAGCACATAATGCTCGACTTAACCAAACTAATAGGGTCTGATTGCCTGCTAGTGAGAAATTGAAGATATTTCATGTAAACACGTGTAGTCACATGCAGAAATCTATTAACTTACATAAACACAGTATAACTGTCACAAAAACATGTAACGTGAATATAATATTATCATTTCATCTATAGTTCATATTCAGAGTTTGACAATTATCTCAATAATGTTTTTTGTGATTTTGATTTTTTTGTTCTAGTCCAAGATCCAACTTAAGATCATGCACAAAATCCAGTTGTTATATATTTTTGGTCTCCTTTAATCTGAACCAGTTCTTTAGACTTAATTTTCTTTCATGACATTGACATATTTGAAGAATACAGACTGGTTATTTTGTAGCATGTTCCTCATTTAAGGTATGTCTGATATTTGTTCATGACTAGATTTCAGTTATGCATTTTTGGCACATCATGGAAGTGATATGTGTCATTCTTAGTGTACCATATCAGAAGTCATATGATGTTGGTTTGTCACATTACTAGCTATTGCCTTTCTCTTAGAAAATACACACTCAAGTGTTTATGGGTAGATGTAGGTGATCTATTTTCAAATGGTTCTGAAAAAACATGGAGAGAAAGAATGGTAATATAAATGTGACAAAATGTTAATACTTGATCAATCTGAGTCAATAGTACACATTATTTCTTTATAGTAACCGTATAACTCTTTTGTGTGTTTGAAATTATTTTACAATAAAATTATTTTAAAAATCTGATATGTAAGAAACTATCTTCAGTGTGTGAATGTGACTCTGGAGTTGGGGTAAGAATTAGCTTTGAGAAGAGGCTGCTTTTTTGTTAGAGCAGAAACTTTGAAAGGCTTTTTGGTAATTAAAAGACAATGCCTGGTCTAGAGGTTAGAGATTGAGTCAGAGAAGAGCTAAAGTGCTAACTACAGTAATATGAAATGGTGATGTTCTTAGGTGGAGAAACTTACAGTGTTACCAGATTTGAGTATTGCACTAGAGATTGTGGAATACAATGTCATGGTGAACAGAAGTCATTCTCACAGAGATGATGTACTGTCTTAGAACAGGACAGAATGTCTGGCCCATGAGAGGATATGGTTAATAAGGGGCTTTCCTTTCCATGGTGATGATTTTAGAGAACAGTGGTACACAATAACAATTACTGGTTTTCCCTTTCCTGTATTGTAATCTTTTAGTGTTGTTTGTTTATCTTCAATAAATCTGGTTAACAAGCACAACAAAACGTCAACCTTGAATTAATGATCATCTTGGAGGATACAGCAGAAGCTGGCCATGGGATGAAGTACACTAGCTTCTTCTTAACAACATTTACAAGTTCCTATTTAAAAACTAAATGAAACCAGATCCTTCTGGCATCCATGTGTGTCTTCCCAATTCCAGCCAAGCTCTCTCTTCCCTATCAACAGCCATAGCTATTTTTAGGTGACTCTCTCCCTCCCCTCAACCCACAACATCTGGCTCCCACCATTGCTCTCCAGTGAGCCGCGTCACTAAAAGGTCACTGTCAACTTCCTATTTGTAACCCAGGGGTAATTTTTCAGGCCGTTTTGTATTGTGCATTAAAAAAAAGCAGATAATGAATATTTATTTTATTTTAATACAATGAGTTTATTAATTTGTGGTCATTTGTGAGATTTACAGAATTTCCTTCTGAGACTATCTCAGTAAACTAAAGAATTATAAGAAACATAGTCAACAAGACTTAAAATAAATCACAAGGTTTTACTTTCTCACTGATGTGAGAAGACATCTGCACACACTAAACTTGAAACTATAAGCGTAAAGTTTGAATTCTGCTCTCAGTTCAAGGAAATGAAGCTATTCAAACTCAAATTGGATTTGTAGATAAATGACTGCACTCACTTTCTTGCTAAACTTCTCTGGGCTGAATGGATTAACAATTTTGAACAAAGGCAAACATTTTTGTGGAAATGAAACCACGTTTTTAAAATTGATGATTACAAAGTCATTTAAAATTTCTTATTTTGCTTTTGAAACTTAAATATTTATATCTATACACATATAAGTGGATAAATATCAGCCCTGTTAATGTGGTTCAGTTCTAAAAGTACTGATTAGACTTAAAAATGAAATGTGTACATTTAAAATGGCAAAGTTTATCAAATTATGGTATACATGCTACTATAGATCTTCAAACTTTCATAAAATATGTACCAATATGACCTGATTATGAGCACTGTTTGGGTCTCAGGTGACTGTACAAGACTGCTAATTTCAATGAAAGAGGCAAAATAAAAGAGGCACCATGAATAGTGAAAACCTAGAGTCAAAATGAGGTACTATATGGCTGTCTCTACTTCACATTTCCCTAGAATAGTTTAGGTTGTTCAGTACGAGTATAGCAGGCATTGTGTTCTGACTACCACAAACATTTTCTCATCTCCCCTCTCTTCTACTGACTCTCAATATAAAGGATGAAAGAAATAAATAATAGCTCTCCCAAACTTCCTTGCAACTAGCTTAACAAAAAATCTTCCAAGGAAGGGTAAAGCATTATCGGGGAAGCTTTGCATCTAATTAATAAATAATAATAATAAAGTCAGGGATAATTTCAGCAAAAAAGATTGTGTAATAGACTGAACTGTATTTCCCTCAAATTCATATATTGAAGACCTAACCCCAATGTCACTGAATTTGAAAACAAGGTCTTTAAGGAGGTAAAGTTAGCGGGGCTCGGTGGCTCAGCCTGTAATCCCATGCTTTGGGAGGCTGAGGTGAGTGGATTGCCTGAGCCCGGGGTTCGAGACCCGCCTGGGCAACTTGGCAAGATCTCATCTCTACAATAAATCAAAAAATTAGCCAGGCGTGGTAGTGTGCGCCTGTAGTTCCAGCTACTTGGAAGGCTGAGCGAAAGGATCACCAGAGCCCAGCAGGTCGAGGCTGCGGTGGCTGAGAGCGGCCACTGCACTCCAGTCTGGGCAATGGAGTGAGACTCCAACACAAAAAAAAAAAAAAAAAAAAAGGAGGTAAAGTTAAATGAGCCTATAAAGGTGGGTCCCTAATTCAATAGGACTGATGTCCTTATAAGAAGATGAGACACTAGAGATATCTCTCTCTCTGCACGTGCAGAGAGAAAAAGTCATGAGAAGGTAGCCATCTGGAAGCCAGGAAGAAAGGCTTTACCAGAAACCAACCCTGCCACCATCTTGATCTTGGAATTCCAGTCTCTAGAACTATGAAAAAATATATTTTTTTTGTTGTTTAAGCCACTCAGTCTATGGTACTGTGTTTGGCAGCCTGAACCTACTAATAGTAATACAGGTGGGATAAGAAAATCTGAAGGCCTAGAATCATTGAAAATTCTGGGGAAAATACTCAGGACAAAACTTATCAGAAATTTGGAAGATAATAAAAGGCTTTTAGCAATCAGGTGAATGCTTAACCAGGAAAAAAGGTCACTAAAACATAGTAGGAGAGCTTTATGTAATTTTAATTTACGCTTGTTCCATTCACCCCCTCCCCACACACACACCTAGTGACACACTGATCTTGAAGATAGCAGCCTGCATTATCATTGTGGGTACCTAGTTCGAAAGGGAGTAAAGCAGACATTATTCCCAAGAAATTATATTTGTCTGTTTTGATCTGTCCCTGATGACTTTATTTCACTTAATTTGGAGCTTTCTCAGGGTGGGGAAGTAGTCATGTGAAGATCCTTCCTCAAAAACATTAAGAAGCATGCCACTGACACTTGAAGCAAAAAAAAAAGAAAAAAAAGCAATTCAGCTCTGGTTAATTTCTAGACTCAGAGGAAGCAGGAAGTGAAAGATAAGGCAGTGTTGTAAACGGCCTGGCTAAGGGTTGAAGTATTGCTCCAACATAGGACCAAACTTCAAGGACCTGAAGGTATGTTTCCTTCTTTTCTTTTAAAAAAATTTGAATCCACATGTCCAAGGAAATCTCTGTCCAATGACTAGGTGACTACTCAGCTAAAGGAAGAGGTACCTATATACCACTCATGGCAAAAAATAAAAATACAAAAATTACAAAATTAGTTCAGAAAAGTCACTAAACATTTTTAACAAACAGCAAGCAACACAAATCCTGGAAGGAAGAGAATATGAGTTACCATCATAATATTCAAAATGTCCAGTTTTCAACATAAAGTTATAAGGCATGCAAAGAAAAAAAAAGCATTGTTTATTCTCAAAGAATATAAAGTGCCCCTGAGGAGGAAGCACAGAAATTAAACTTGCTGTATGACAACTTTAGATCAACTGTCTTAAAACATTCTCATAGAGCTGGAGAAAGCCATGGACAAAGAGCTAAAGAAAACCAGGAAAATAAATTCTGGATAAATATAAACTATCAATACAAAGATAAATATTAGCAAAAGGAACAAAATATAAATTTTGGATCTGAAAATTACAATAACTGAAATGAAAAATTTATTAGGGGGGTTCAACAGCAGATATGAGCGGGCAGAAAAATAATCAGTGGAAATGAATATAGATCAAATGAAATAATTAATTCTGAGGAACAGAAAAAAATGAAGAAAATTATGAAAATTATGAAATGTTTAAGAGATCTAAAGGACACTATCAGGCATAATAATATACACATGATAAAATTCCAGAAGAAAAGAAAAGAAAAGAAAGGAGAAAGAATATTTGAAGAAATACTGGTCAAAAAACTTTCTACATTTAATAAAAGATCTGAATCTACACATCTAAGAAGCTTAAAAAAATCCCAGGTGGAATGACATATTTAAAGTGCTGAAGGAAAAACAAAACAAAACAAAAACCCAAACAAAAAGTGTCAATCAAGAATTTAATAGCTGACAAAACTATTATTTAATCATGGAGAAATAAAGACATTACCAGATAATGAAGAGTTGAAAGAGTTAGTCACTATTAGACCTGCCCTACAATAAATGCTAAAGGGAGTCCTTCAGGCAAAAATGAAAGGACAGTAGACATAACTCGAAGTAATTTGAATAAATAAAGAACACTAGTCAAAATAACTACATAGCTAAATATAAATTCAGTATTAATACATTGCTTTTACTATATTTTTCTGGTTTTTTCCAGCTTAAAAATGTTTTTCATTTGTGAAAAATTTTATTTTAGGTTACTACTTTGAAAGTTACGGGTAGGTAGAAAAATGTATATGTAATATGTTAACATTTATCTAAGAAAAGGAGTGAAATCAATTTTTCATTTTTCTGACTATGCCTTGTTTTATAGATTTGACTTGGTAACTATGAAATATTTTATATAATTGTAAAACAAAACTAATTTATGTTTTAAAATAGATCTTTACAAATCATTGTGAAATTAATGAACCTAACTATGTAACCAAAATGCTCTTTTGATTAGAAGAGGAAAGGTCTTCGTGAGCTTTTCATAAAGACTTTGCCACCAAGTGCATTTTATTTTGTTTTTGTTTTGTCACGAAAAAGACAAAAATAAGAGTGATGTTCGGAGTTCTACTGTCTACTAAACATCATGAAGAAGCCAGGCCTGGCTATTCCTCTGTTAGCGTAGATATAAGAAAATATGGTCATTATTATTTATCTCTTTAAAAAAGATCAAAGGATATATGGTACTAGTGCTTTTGGTATAAAGTCGCTTAAAAGTTTAGAAGCTAAAGAGAATCACCTAGAAAAGGGACAGCCAAGAAACACTGAGTTAATTTCACTCTACTCAAGTAAGGGGAGTGGGGAGAAATAGTAGGTCAAATTCCGACTGAGAATACTTAACAAGTTAATGAGAAAAATACCTACCTAATTTCTTTCAGTTTTAGTGACTGAAATGAAGAGCTTTAGTGTTATAGAAAAAGCATAACTCTCCTTCTTTATGACTTGTACTCCACACCTTTATAATAAAATTAAGTAAAAAAAAATCAATGGGAACAGCTAACATTTTTCTCAGCTTTCTACAATAGCAACTTTGCAGCCTCCTTTGTGTGTAAAAGTGTTTTACTTACTGAATAAACAGAGTGTGGTGTGAGATTTTAAAAAATGAAAAAGAAAAAGCATAACTGAACTTGAAAGTTGGCTACACTCCTTTCAACTTAGTTAATCCCTTCAGTGAAAGTCTGGTTGCATACACCAAGTATGACATTCAGATGGTGGCATGAACAGCCACATCATGACCCCATATCTATTGGTAGCACCCTCATAGATTTCTCAGCACATGCCCTATTTCAGGCAGGGCACTTAGCTGCAAGCAACAGAAGCTGACTTTGATTAACTCCATCCAAACATAGCTTATTAAAAAGGTAGACAAGGCCTTGAAGAATTCACAGGAAGGTTGGAGAAGCAGGAGTGGAAACAAGGCAAGAACAAAGGAAAGCCGAGTTTATACCAAGGGAAAACATCAAGGTTAGGGCCTTCTCCCACCAGTACTGGCAGGAAGATTAGTTCCAAACTCTCCTACTTCTCATAACCACTGCCAGATATGCAGTTCCAGGAGCATCTCATTATGTTTGTGCTCTTGTCCAGCTGCCAGGGATCAAAGAAAATAAATATATCAGCTTTTCACCTTCTGAGACAGTGGTGGATTTCTCAAGCACAAAAAGGGGCTTTGTAGGATGGACAGCTAAGGATTGACTAATCTCCATCACAACACCTTTGAAGAAAGACTACTGCTAGAGTTTTGGAAACACACACACACACACACACACACACACACACACACACACACACACACACACACCTTTTCCAGTTAAGTCAGTCCACAGACTTTTGTATCCATGGAACACAAATGCATAGGAAATAAAATGTCTTATTTCCTATGTTGAGATATTCTATTACCTTTATCTGCTTCCTTTCAGCACTCCAGACACTCAGTCAGTATATCTGACTCTCTGATAAAGATTGAAAGGTGAGTGGGTGTGTTTTCGTAAGCGTATAAAGAGTATAGACAGTGGTGCACTAGTAAATGTTTAACGTCTGGATCTCTGGATTTAGGTAGGCAGCAATAATTTGTAGCATTTGCTGATTTCTGTGGTGTAAATACTCCTACAGTGGCCTGTTTCAAAGATGGTTATGTTTAATTTTCAGTTCACAAAATTTCTGAAAATTTAACTAGTTTTAACAAGCCAGTATATGGATGGCTTTGGCACAACACTGAGTGGATAAGAGTAAGATAAGGCCCAAAATTGCTAACTTGAAAAAATAAACTTACCAAAAGGTATTTGTGGAAAAAAAGAAGACTTTGTTTCTAATATATACCTATTGCTTTGAAAAAGAGAAAAGAGAGACACCTAGAAAATTAGAGAGTCAGAGTTTCAACGCCCATCAACTAATTAAGTTCTAGGAAATTACCAACAGAAAAGTAGCCTAAAATAATGGAAGTGAGAGAATTCCATGAAAACAAGGAAATAAAGTAATCTACCATTTTGTTTGAGAGAATTTACTTAAAAAGGCAATAGAGAAAAGAACACAGGAATAAATCTTGGATACTCAATATATTTATCATCTATTGCTACAAAAATGTTGCATAAAACTACTTTGGATCATGGTGGCTTAAAATATTGATCGTGTATTATTGATCCTGAGTCTATGGGTTGTCAGGGTAGTTCTCTTGGTCATCACCAGACTCACATATATTTGTAGTCATCTTTGAGTCAAATGGCTCTGTTGATCTTGGCTGAACTCATTCACATGTTTGAAAGGCATCAGGATCTTTGTTAGTCTAGGATGGTTTCAGTTCTTCTTTATGAATTTCTCTTATCCTTCCAGCAAGCTAACCCAGACATACTCTCATGATATATGTATAAGAAAATATCTCAAACTCAGTGACTTATTATTTATCATGAGTATGTGGATCAGTTGATAGGTGACTAATCTAAGCTGGATTTGCCTGGGCATCTGCAGTAAACTGAGAGTCAGTTGATCTAGACTGGATCTGGCTGGGAATGGCTTTACACTCCATGTTTTTTATTTTTTTAATCTCCCTCTTGGAAATGGTGGGCAAGCTTGAACACAACCTTCTCACAGATGTGGAAGAAGTTCAGGAGGGCAAGCCCAAACAGATGAGCACTCTGTGAAGTCTCTGCTAGCATCATGTTTGCTAATATTCCACTGGGCAAAGAGCATACGACATGACTGAGTTCAACTTCAAAGGCCAGGGAAATACATTTCATCCCTTGATTAAATAAATTGTAAAGTCATACAGCAAAGGGTGTGCATACAGGAAAGGGTCAAACACTGATTATAGACATGGAGTCACAGAAAACACTCACAGACCATAGTAAAACACGAAGATCAGCACTTACCAAAGTTCAATGTACACAGTAAGAATCAAAAAGAAAGAGATGAGATAGGTTCATACACTTAGCACATGTCTAAACAAGCAGAAAGACTGCTCTACCTGAATCCCAGGTAATGCTATGGGCATTCATCCTTTCTCTTTGCTGCATCAGCCTTCCCTGATAATGGTGCAGTTATGAATACCAAAGTTGAAGTTTGAGTAGGGGATCCATGGAGGGAAGGTGCTTGGAACCAATGACACATACTCTCTTCTGGGAAATGCTGAGGTAAGTATACCTGGTCACTGCTGTATCTTGCTAATAAGCCTGCTGAACAACTAATAGTTTTATTTGTATTTCTTAGGCAGAGGACACATGAGGCCAGGATGGGTGTCATCAACCGGTGACCAAATGAAGACTTCATTATACAGATTTCTTCACATTCTTAAAGTAAAAATAGTGTGACTCATGTACCACATGTATGATTTGCCATATGCATCATGAGTATTTGTGTTTTCTTGGTTCTTCTATTCTTTTTATGTTAATATGTATATGCTCTACTCACTACTTATTTCACATCTATCCAAGGCTAATAACTTATTTATTGTTCTGGACTGAATTGTGTCCCTCTGAAATTCTTATGTTGAAGCCTTAACCTCTAATATGACTGTATTCAGAGATAGGGCTTTTAGGAAGTAATTAAGGTTAAATGAGGTCATAAATCTTGGATCCTTATTTGATAGAGTGGGTGGCTTTATAAGAAAAGGAAGACGGAGAAATCTCTCCTCTCTAAGTACACACAAACTGAGAAAAGGTCATGTGAGGACACAGCAATAAGGTGGCCAACAAGAAGTTAGGAAGAGGGGGTCCCACTAGAACCTGACCATCCTAGCATGTTAATCTTGGGCATCAAACCTCCAGAACTGTGAAAAATACATTTCTGTTGTCTAAGCCATCTAGTCTATGGTATTTTGTTATGGCAGCCTGACTTGACTAAGACACCTCACTTATCTGTACCTAGCTCATCATATGAGTTTCACTCATCCCACTTGTGTTCTTGTTTTCCACAGCAGAATTGAATATTCTCAAACAATACTGCACATATACATTATACCACCACCTTGAGAGATGATAGTGATGTGAAATAGGCTAAGATAGGTTACATAGAAGAATAATGGAAGGTCTCAGAAGAGTAATACTGCCAGCAATTGTTGACTGAGGAATAAGTTAGAGTGAGACTGAGGAACAGGACAAGGCAGAGGCTGGCCTCGTGTTTCTTGCTCGGGCATCTGAGTTAACAGTAATGCCACACCCTGGGAGGGGAAAAAGGCACTAGAAGAACAACCATTATGTGAAGAAAGAGAATGAATTCAGCTTCTTACAGAAGTAAATTTGGGTGGGTTGGAGAGGGAGAGTCCCCAAGGAGATGTGTTGACTGGTTAGGTGGATGTACAAGTGTGGAGCTCAATAATGAGATGTTCCCTGGAGACGTAGGTGTGGGTGTCATCAGTAAGTAGAAGGTAAACAAAGTCACAGGAGGGTGTAACAATACAATAGGAGGGGGCCCAGGGGATAATACTTCTTGGAGACTTTGGTTTGAAAGACAGCAGAAGAGGAGGCTGAAATGGAGAAAAAGAAAGGCAGACAGAGAAGAAAATGCAAACCAGAAGCTATAGGGATTGGCAGCTACTGGGGTCTCAGGTACCAGTCATTTGCTGTCAAGAATTTAAGTATAAAACAAGGTGATAAGTGACCCCTGGATTAGCAATAGGAAGTTGACAGTGACTCAGT
Organism: Carlito syrichta; assembly: GCF_000164805.1. Taxonomy (NCBI): domain Eukaryota; kingdom Metazoa; phylum Chordata; class Mammalia; order Primates; family Tarsiidae; genus Carlito; species Carlito syrichta. The sequence goes on from NW_007046009.1 coordinate 69,467, forward strand.
GAGGAGTCTCACTGGAGAGCAATTAGGGGAGCCAGATGTCGTGGGTTGAGAGGTGGGAGTGGGTTACCTGAAAACGGCAGAGGCTGTGATAGGCAAGAGAGAGCTTGGTTGAAATCAGGAAGACACGTGGACACCAACAGGCTCTGGTTTCATTTTACTTATTTATTTATTTATTTATTTAGAGTTGGAGCCTCACTCTGTCACCCAGGCTGGGGTGCAGTGGCACGCTCATGGCTACTGCAGCCTCGACCTGCTGGCCTCAGGCGATCCTTCTGCCTCAGCCTTCCAAGTAGCCAGAACTACAGGTGCACACTACCATGCCCGGCTACTTTTTTGATTTATTGTAGAGACGAGGTCTCACCTAATTGCCCAAGTTGGTCTCGAACCTCTGAGCTTAGGCAGTCCTCTCTCCTCGGCCTCCCAAAGTGCTGGGATTACAGACTTGAGCCACCGCGCCCAGCCTCATTTTACTTATTTGTAATGGGAGCCTGTACATGTTGCAAAAAAAGGAGCTGGGACAAAGGGAGGGGTTAAAGATGGATTATCTTGGATAGAGAAGTTTCTGAGCACATGGAAGGAAGGAAATAGAATTCACTTAGACAGGAGGATGTGTCTCTTCTCTATAAAAGGAGGGAAGGAGCATACAGATGCAGCAGTGTTTGTAAGACTAGTGGCAGGAGGGTGAGGGACTTCCTCTTTGTGGTTTCCATTTCCTTTGTGAAAGAGAGGGCAAGGTCATCTGTTGAAAGTGAAGTGGTCGGTAAATATTTCAAGAAAGGGAAGACAGTTTTTAATACTGTAGGTGATGTTCGGAAGGGGATACTTGACTGTAGAAACACAAAATAATTTCCAGGCCAAATTAAGGACCCAGTTGAGCCCAGAGATTAAAAAAATCAGTAGTGGTATGAGTCTGTGGGCAACTTTTGTAGCTTTTCTTTCTCACTCATGTGCAAGTATAGAGGACAGTAAAGTTGATCAGGGTTGTGTTTTGCCTGACAAGTGGTACAGAAGGACACTGCTTGAGGGAGTTCAGTACACATGCAAGAAAATGACTGAAGTGATGGACGGGGGAGTCTAAGATGGGTAGAGCACCAACAAGTGAACACAAATGGGGAGCAAGGTCAGAGGATCATGAACTAACTAACGGTCTTGATGAGGTTGAAGGGCAGTTTTGGTAGTGAGTAAATGAAGAAGTCAAGGAGCAGAAGATGGTGGTGACAGGGTGGGGGTCTGAGATGAAGATTTTAAAGGCGGTGCACTTCTGAGAGATGACAAGGTTCAGAGTATGCCTGTGGAGAAGTGGGTGAAGTAGAAGGAGACAGGTGAAGCTCTCAGAATGAGGAGGCCAAGGAAGAGTGAGGCAGGTTATTGTATCAACTGAAGTCACCCAGAAAGAAGACAAGTGTTAGTGTGGAGAGGCAAGCTGTACCTGAGTTCTTAATAAAGCAACTGGGAGGTGAATGCAAGACCTCCAAAGGTAGGAACAGAGGGAAGCACTGCCGAGTAGCCCACATTTCAGAGGAGCACAGGGATCTCATGTAGGACAGAAATGAAAGCCTAGGAATATTGATATAGAACAAAAACAAAGGCAACTGCAATCCACTCTCATAGTGTGGCATGCGGGAGAGTCAGCTGCTGTAGCTTAGCTGTCTGCCAACCATGTGGTCTTCGGGAGAAGAGAAGGTCGTAAAATGGTGATGTTCAGAGAGGATGAGTGTATAGGGGAGGCTGTTAACTATGGGAAAAGAAGTGTAGATGTCCAGTGGAAATGATGTATAAAACATGGGGAAGGGTGGTTGTCCAGACGAATTAGCAGACTGTAGAAGAGATGGAATAATTTCCCTCTTCCTCACAAAAGCCCCCCAAATATATCTCAGCAGAGTCTTGGTTCCTTTTATTTAGATTAAATACATTCAACCTTTCCAACCTTTCTAGACGCCTCAATAACCAAATCCCTCTCCATCCAGTTTGCTGTCCTTTAGTTGAAAAGTGGTTTGATGATGAAGTTACATCAAATTTGTTCTAATCCTGACCCCTCTACTAATAAGTCTTTAATAATCTCTTAATCTTTGACTCCTCATCTGAAGAATGGGAGAGGGGTAATCATACGATTTTCATTGGGTTGGTGGGAAGACTAAGTGTACATAATGCACATAGTACAGAGCTTGACACATGGTAACTGAACAATGCAGTTGTGACTCCTTTTTCAAATATAGTACACATAATTGAGAAAAATGTTCAAGGTATGGTCTCACTGGTCAAGAGTGAAGGGGGATCTTGACTTCCTTTGTTGTGGAGACCACATATCTATGGTGCAATCTCGGACTGATTGTGCTACCCTTGTAATGACTTGCCTCACATTATTGACTCATATAGAAATATGCAATCAACTACAACCACCAGAACTTTTTAAATGTAAATTGAGAAAGCTTATAAAAGAAAGAGTTGTTGTATTAGTCTTCTAGGGCTGCCATAATGAAGTACCACAGTCTGGATGTCTTGAATAAAATCAATTTATTTTCTCACATTTTTGGGGGCTACAAATACAAAATGAAGGTTTCAGCAGGTTTGAGTTCATTCTGAGGCCATTCGCCTTGGGAGATAGCCACGTTCTCCCTTTATCTTCACGGTCTTTCATCTGTATGTGCATGCCTGTGTTCTAACCTCCTCTTCTTACAAGAACACAAGTCATAATAGTTTAGAGCCATTTTCATGATCTCATTTTATCTTAGTTGCCTCCTGAAAGACCCTAACACCAAATAAAGCTACATACTGAGGTATGGGGGTAGGACTTCAATATATGAACTGTGGCAGTGGGACACAATTCAGCCCATAAGAATTATGAATGACAATTTCATTAGTCAAACACTAGAAATATGTCAAGGCTTCTTGTCACGTTTTAATACATATCAGAAATGCATAAAAAGTTTAAAAGTTGATAGAGAATATAAATTAAGTTTCAATAACATATAATAAGCAATAGGACCTCTTCATAGGAAAGGGGGGAAATCTCTGAAGTATTCACTGAGTGAAGAAGTATATAATGCATCTTCTTTACTAGAGATAAAATATACAAACTGTTGGGTCTAAAAAAAGCAAAACAAAACAAAATCATATGGGACGGTGGTATTTTTCTGTATGTCCTGGGCTGGTGTTTGGCCATGTGTTTCTCCTTGGCATTGAATGTTTCTTGGTGCTTCAGCAATGGAAGAAGCCCCAGGAAGAATTGCAGTAATGTTGCTGCTGCCCTGAAGATATGCGCTTGAAATTCCAGTTAGAGATGTTGAGTAGACTGCACTAAATCTTCTGAATTATCTCGCCCAGTTCTTATTTGAAGGCCGTCACACAATATAAAAGTGACCAATCGGTATGGGAGGGAAAATATCACTTGAGTATCAACTACTGGCAGGTGCTGAGTTAGATGCTTTGCATAAACTAATTTAATACAGTTCTCATATAAAGATTATGAAGATATCTCTTCTCGTCCCCATTTCATAGGTGATGATATTGAGTGTCAGAGAAGCCAAGTATCCCACCTAGAGTCTCGTGGCCAGTAGTGGCATGGCATTCAAATTTAAATTTCTTTTTTTTTTTTTTAAAAAGCATATGTTATTTTTAAAAATTTTTTAATTTTTTTGAGTTGGAGTCTTACTCTGTCGCCCAGACTGGAGTGCAGTGGCCACTCCCGGCCACTGCAGCCTCGACCTGCTGGGCTCCGGTGATCCTTCTGCCTCAGCCTTCCAAGTAGCTGGAACTACAGGCGTGCGCTACCACGCCCGGCTAATTTTTTTTTTTTGATTTATTGTAGAGATGAGTTCTCACCAAGTTGCCCAGGCGGGTCTTGAACCCGCGGACTCAGGCAATCCACTCACCTCAGCCTCCCAAGGCGTGGGATTATAGGCTGAGCCACCGAGCCCAGCTAAGCATATGTTATTTTGATGATACCTATCAAATGGGTCAAGACTTGTGTTGTCCAATATGGTATTCACTAGTCACATATTACTCTCTAAATTTAAACTAACTAAAATTAAATGAAATATAAAATTCATCTCAGTTACACTGGGCACATTTCAAGTGCTCAATAGTTGCATGTGGCTAGTGGCTACTACATTGAGCAGCACAGATACAGAACATTTCCATTATTAGTGAAAGTTTTAGTGGACAGTATTGGTTTAGAACTAACAGACCTTGATATAATTTAATTTTATAATTGTATAATCACCTCTGTGGATCTCACATTGGAAAGATGTCTTGTAGCAGCTACTAAAAACATGTAGTTTGAAAGTTAAAATTCATGTATGCTATTTAATGTGTGCTATTTGAAGCCTTTTTATTATGAAATATGCATACTAGAGTGTATATAGCATATATTTACAATTTAACAAATCATTTAAAAGTGAATATCCATGTAAGCATGACACAGAAGAAACAGATCATTGCCTAGCCTCTAGAATCTTCCACTTGGTATAGCCCTTCCCAATCACAGTCCATCCCCACTTCCCTTTAGAAATAACCATTTTTTCTGGCTTTATGTAACGTTTCCCATAATTTTACCACCTATGGATGCATCTCTAAACCTTGGAATTTAGTTTTGCCTTTAAAAAATTTATATAAATTGAATCATAAAGTATATTCTTTTTATCTTGCTTCTGATGTTCAAAATAATGTTAGTAAAATTCATCCATGTCGTCACATGTAGCTATAGTTCATTCATTTCCTTTGCTGTATATATAATAGTCCCATAATATAAATATGCCAATATTTATTTATCTCTTCAACTGTTGATGATCATTTGTGTTGTGTTTGGGTTTTGACTGTCAGAAATGTTTTTCTCTTCTGGAAAAAAAAAATGGCCTTTTCTTTCTGTCAAGGTGAGACACGGATGAGACATGAATTAGTGGCATTTTACAAACATTTTTTTTAACCACAGTCACAGTTAGAATACATTATATATTGTGACTCAGTGTTGTCGTCTGTTTGTGTTATTATAAAGGAATACCTCAGGCTGGGTAATTTATTAAGAAAAGAGGTTTATTTGGCCCCTGGTTCTTCAGGCTGAACAAGAAGCATGATGCTAGCATCTGCTTCTGGTGAGGGCCTCAGGAAGCTTCCACTCGTGGTGTAAGTTGAAGGGCAACAGGCGTCACATGGCAAGAGAGGAAGAAAGAGAGGAGGGAGCTACTAGGCTCTTTTGAACAATCAGTTATTGCAGGAACTATAGAGCAAGAACTCACTCATTACCCTGAGGATAGCACCAAGCCATTCATGAGGATCTGCCCCCATAATCCAAACACCTCCCATCAGGTTTCACCTCCAACACTGGAAATCAAATTTCAACATGAGATTTGCATGGGACAAATATCCAAACTGTATCACCCAATATACTCACTGCATACAACTGAAACAAAAATCCCCCAAATATTAATCAACTCAATATGTGCAATGCTCTCTATTTCATTTCTATTCGATTCTAGTGTATTTTTCTTTTTTAAAAAATCCTGGTTGTGACCCACTAAATTAATATGGGGATCCATTAATGGCCTGTAACCCACAAGGAGGAGAATTCTAGAACATAAGTTGCAAAAGATATGGCAATGCTAGGCTAGCAGGGCCTTTCCAGAATGAGCCTTCCACAGTTTCCATGACTACCCATTTTTCAGGTCAATAAAATCAAAGATGAAGTGAATCAAAACTATCGTGATAATGTGCTCCCCTCTCTCTTCTTTATCAGACCTGGGAATTCAGCACACAATTGAAGCAGCAGCAATGTAATGTGTGTCGACAGTATTCTCACAGGGAAACCAGGACAGTTTTTGTAAGAAATGGTCTGTCCGTATACCCCATCCTGGCTGCAGAAGAGCTGCTCCCTTCCCTTACCTCGATAGTCACTCAGACAAAAGTTTATTTCTTTCTGGGCCTTTTGAAGAGTTGGTCCTTCCCCAGGGTGTGGAGAATTACTGATGACTCAGAGAAGCCAACCTCCAGCTCTGAATAAAAGAACATACTGTCTTTAAGTCTCCCTTTGTGTTTCCCCACATGTCCCAAGTTCACCAGGTTCCTGCAGTACTGAAGGGGGTGTCAGCTCCCTCTCCATACCCCCAAATACCCTTTGCCACTGGACTGATTTGCCTATATGGGTATTGTTGGGCTTCTTTCCCATACTGCTGACGATGGAGCTCCAAAGTAAAGAATCACAGCCTTTCCAAAGCAGCAGGTCAAGTCACCAAATCTGATCCCTCTACAGAGATGTGGGCTGGCAATGGCTAAGAGAACTCATGGATGTGGGTGGGCATGTGGGTGATGGCCCCATTCCACTTTTAGCTGCTGAAGCAAGAACATGTGATGACTTGGAGTACCTCAAAGGAGTGGGATGTTAAGAACAATGTTTTGAAAGTCAGATGGCCTGAGCTCATTCCTGACCCTTCTTACTGGCTGTGTTATTCTGACTTTGACCAATTTTTAAACCTAACCTGTGGTTTCCACTTGTATAATTTCTACTTTTAAGCCTGTTTTAAATGAGATAATGCACGTGAATCACTAAATGCCTAGCATATAGCACAGGCTCATTGATGGTAGCTGCTATTACTCATGCATCATTGTTGTTATAACATCAAGAAGGACAAAACATGCAGAGATCTAGGCAGTGGGGCCTGGAATGCAGCTAGATGAAGGAGATAATACCTGAGAACTGTACACACAGTATATCTCAACACAGAAACTTGCCCTACCTGAAAGGGCAAATACCAGTTTACCACACTAGCCTGGTGAGTACCAGAAGCTTCTTGGGTAGGTATACTGGGAAGGACTGAAGCCACAGTCAAGTTCCACTGTGGCACCAGAGCCTCACGACTGATCAACTCAGCCTGCCATGGATTTGGAGTGGAGAGCCTGCTGAACATTTGCCTTTCCATCCCCCTTAAGACTTAATGACTTTGTCTTCAATTTTTAGACTTTTCTAGGTGGTTCTTTTTTAAAGCATTATTTTCTGGTCAGCACTTCCATGGGTAGTATGTAAACCTCCCTTGAATTTCTGAAAGATCACATTCTGTAAGGCACATATTTGAAGTGGTTATTAGGTGCGTAATAAAAATGGGTCTAGCAGCAGAGGAGAACAGAAGTGGAGAGAAAGAAACAATGAATCACAGAATAGTAACGTTAAAAGGGAGAAAATTAGAACACATGTAACTTCCACAATAGCAACCTAAAACTCATGCTGGGCCCTAGTTCTAAGGCAGGGTACATATTCTCTACCTAGATGAGGAAACACTGCCACCTGCTGGTCAAGAAGAACATGATGTTCACTGAATCCATTTGGAAATTACATACAGGCATACCTCCTTTCATACATAGCACTTCCCAGATACTACGTCTTTTGCAAATGAAAGATTTGTGACAATCCTGCATCAATCAAGTCATTAGGCGTCATTTGGTCAAAAGCATATGCTCCTTCTCACAATATTTTAAATTGTTTAATTATTAATATATCTATTATGGTGATCTGCGATCACTGATCCTTGCTGTTACTATTGTAATTGTTTTGGGACACCACAAACCATAAGACTACGAACTTAATAATTAAATGCTGTGTGTGAGTGCACCAGCAGCCTCTGAACGCAGTGGGGAAGGTGAGCGAGGGGAATTCAGGAGTTCTTTGCTCCTGTCAGGGACTTGGAGGGCCCCCTGAGCCTTGTGGCACTTCAGCCCTTCACAGAAACTGCCTTACTCACAGCTGTGCTCTGCCAAAGCCCATGAGGAGTGGTGAAGGGAAAAAGAAAGACTTGAGCAGTGCCAGTCACCATTTCCCAGGCACTCAATCCTTGTGGGAGGCATGGCTGCTTTCTAGCTGTCCTGGAAATGGACAGGCCCTAAGGGCAAACTCCTAGACTGCAAACAGTTCCTGACTGGGGCAGGTTATCATGAGAACACTCGAGGCTCTGGGGCTGACTGCACTTTGACATTCAGATCACAGATTGCCTGAGACCAAGGCAGGAGCCAGGTGTGGCTCGTTGCCATAGCAACCTCTCACTCCCCCAGTAAATTCTTCTGTGTCCTCACTGCATGGCAGCTTTGCCCTAGTGGCCTGGAATTGTCTCCCAATCCCCACCGAAATAGCCAAGCATGCACTCTTGTGGGGTGCCTGAGCACCTCCCCCCACCCCATCCCCATTGCTCTTGATGGCTCAAAACAGAATTTGTGTAATCCCCAGAGTCTTGCCCTCTGCCTAGGTTGACTGGACACTTCCTTGGAGCAACACACGCCAAGGAGAAGGCGCACAGCCACCATCACAGCTGCTTGTCTCCCACAAGTGCTACTGCCTGGTCAGAGGTCAACAGCATAACCCACCACATCGGATATAATACCCCAGTTCTGGGAAAATCCTGCTCCCAGAATCCAGCTAATACCACTTTCCAAGTCACTCCAGCCATTCCGGATGCTGTGAACCGGTGCAGGTACCCAGCACAGGATCACCACAGCTGGCAATTGAGAAAACTCACCACACCAAGGCTGTATATGACCAAGAAAACCCTACAGTGTCTATGTCAGCCCCCGTCTACCTCAAATAAGAAGAAATAGTCTACCCAAATGAAAATAAACCAGAAAAATATTTTGACAATAGAAAAAAACAGAGTTCTACAACACTCCCAAAAGACCACATCAACTCTTCAGCAACAAACCCTAACCAAAATGAAATTTTTGAAATTCCAGACATAGAATTCAAAAGGTTGACTATAGATCTGATCATTTTACTTTAGGAGAAAATCAAAAATATAAATGAACTTCAGGAGAAAATTTAAAATATAAATATAAAGAAATAAAAAACATATTGGAATTAGTAATTAGTGAATCAAGCAGGAATACTCAGAGCAACTTAGGTTTTCTAAATACATCATGCTGATTCATCCTTCTCATTAGAAATTGGTTCTTCCCTATCATAGCACTGGTCTGAGATCTTCTCAACTAAAAAATAAACTTGATAAGGGCAAGACTACATCTTACTTCTTATTGCCTGACATACAGTGAATGTTTGATGAACAAAACAAACTCATAGTTGAATGGAAAAAATGTGTGTGTTCTGACTGTTTCACCAACTGTTTCCCCATCTTTCTCCCTCTCCTCAGGCCTCCCTATTTCCTGAGATACAACATTACTGAAATTAGGCCAATTAATAACTCTACAATAGTCTCTAAATGTTAAATAAGAGGAAGAGTCCTGTGTCTCTCACTTTAAAACAATAAGCTAAAAAAAATTAAGCTTATTTAGAAAGGCATGTTGAAAACTGAGACAGGCTGAAAACTAGGCCTCTTGTGCCAAACAGCCAAGTTGTGAATGCAAAGGAAAAATTCTCGAAGTAAATCAAATGTACTAGTCCAGTGAACACGTGAATGATAAAAAAAAAGTGAAGCAGTTTTATGACTGAAATGGAGAAAGTTTGAGTAGTCTGGATAGAAAATCAAACCAGCCACCACGAGCCCTTAAACCAAAGCCTAATCCAGAGCAGGGTCCTAACTTTCTTCAATTCTACGAAGGCTGAGAGAGGTGAAAAAAGCTATAGAATAAAAGTTGGAAGCTTGCAGAGGTTGGTTCATGAGGTTTAAGGAAAGATGCCTTCTCCATAACATAAAAGTACAAGGTCAAGCATCAAGTGCTGATGGAGAAGCTGCAACAAGTCATCCAGAAGATGTAGCTAAGATAATTGTTGAAAATGGCTGCACTGAACAACAGATTGTCAGTGTAGATAAAACAGCTTTCTACTGAAAGAAGATGCCATCTAGGACTTTCATAGCTAGAGTGCAGAAGTCAATACCTGGTTTTGAAGCTTCAAAGGACAGGCTGACTCTATTGTTAGGGGCTAATGCAGCTGGTGATTTTAATTGAAACCAAAGCTCAATTACCATTCTGAAAATTCTATGGCTTTTAGGAATTATGCTAAATCTACTCTGCCAGTGCTTTACAAATGGAACATCAAAGCCTGAATGACAGCACGTCTGTTTATAGCATGGTTTAACTGAATATTTTAAGCCCACTTTTGAGATCTATTTCACAGAAAAAAAAATCCTTTAAAAATATTTCTGCTTATTGACAATGTACCTGGTCACCCAAGAACTCTGATAGAGATGTAAGAGAGATTAATGTTTCCATGCCTGCTAAACACAACATTCATTCTGCAGCTCATGAATCAAAGAGCAATTTCAACTTTCAAGTGTTATCATTTAAGAAATACATTTTGGAAGGCTATAGCTGATGGATCTGGGCAAAGGAAATTGAAATGCTTTTGTAAAAGATTTACCATTTTAGATGCCATTAAAAACATTAGTGAATCATAAGAGGAAATCAAATTATCATTATTAACAGCCATTTGAAAAAAGTTAATTCCAACTCTCGTGAATGATTTTGAAAGGAAGTAGCAGCATATGTGGTAGAAATAGCAAGAGAACTAGGATTAGAAGTGGAGCCTGATGATGTGACTGAATTGCCACAATCTCACGATAAAATTCTAAGAGATGAGAAGTTGCTTCTTAAGGATGAGCAAAGAAAGTCGTCTGTTGAGGGGGAATTTACACCTGTTTAAAAATCTGTGAACATTGTTAAAATGATAACACAATATTTAGAATATTACATACATTTAGTTGATAAATCCATGGCAGAATTTGAGAGGATCAACTTCAATTTTGAAAGAAGTTCTACTGTGGGTAAAATGCTATCAAACAGCATCACAGGCTACAGAGAAATCCTTCATGAAAAGAAGAGACAAGCAATACAGCAACCTTTATTGCTGTTTTATTTTAATTAGTTGCCACAGCCACCCCAACCTTCAGCAAACACTACCCTGATATGTCAGCAGCCATTAGTATCAAAGCAAGAACCTTCCACCAGCAAAAAGACTAGAACTTGCTGAAGGCTCAGATGATTGCTAGCGTTTTTTAACAGTAAAGTATTTTTAATTAAGGTGTATGCACATTGCTTTTTAGATATCATGTTATTGCATACTTAATAGGCTACGGTATAGTGTAAACAAAACTTGTATATGCCTAGGAAACCAAAATATTCATGTGACTTGCTTTATTGCAATATTCACTGTATTCCAGTGGTCTGGAACCAAACTGGCAATATTTCCAAGGTATGTCTATATTTGAAAAGTGTGATGAAAAAGGAGTGAACAGATAAAAAGTTTAAAATATTTTAAATGCCCTGTTTTACAATGTGAGTATAAATATGTTTGGTGTACAAGAAACAGAGAGCAGCAGAAGTGAGATTATAGGGTAAATGAAGAACATACATTTTTTATTTATAGCTGACATTTATTGAATATCGATAGTGTGCCTGGCTAAGTCTAAGTGTTGAATGCGAAATATCTCATTTAATCCTCACATCAACCTTATGAAACAGTACAATTATGTCCCTGTTTTACAACTGTGGAAATAGGCACAGAGAGGTGAATATACCTAGCCCAAAGTCACTCAGCAAGAAGCTGGCACTAGGCTCTGTGAGGTCTATGAATCTGGCATAGGGTGAAGATCCCACCTGCAAGGTCATGGTCAAGTTAGGGAAATAAAACACACATGTAGGAAACAATCACAAGGCAACATATAATTGCATAAAGAGGTGTTGTGAATTGTACAGGGCTGAGAACAGGTGACAAACAAGAAATGAGGAGACAGTAATAAGTGGGAATGGGAACATTTTAAGATGCGTAACACGAGATTAATGGAGGTGTCTGGAATTCCAATAGTAAAGGACTTGGACTCCACACTGACCGTGGTAGGGGAAGATTTCATGATGGACAATTAGCAATCGACATAGTCCTCCTGCACATTGACTTACTTTTTTTTTTAATCGATATTTTTTATTTTGATATTGTGGGGTACAGTTAAGGGTTAGGTATACAAATATGCTTCATTCAGGCCCCCTTGTTGATAACTGGTGTCTCCCCATCTCCAGAAAGATGTTTACTACCATTAGTCCCACCCCCCCATAGTTTCCCAACACCATCAGTCATTTTTTTATACTAGTGCATTGGATGATCAAGGTCCACTATATGAGTGAGAATATGTGGTACTCAGATCTTTGTTTCTGTGAGAAGTCATTTAGTATTATAGACTCTAGCTACATCCAGGTTGCTGCAAAATTCATGATTTTGTTCTTTTTTATGGCTACATAGTATTCCATCGTGTATATGTACCACATTTTTTAAATCCAGTCCTCTTTTGATGGACAGCATGGTTGGTTCCAGGTTCTTGCTATTGTGAACAATGCTGCAATAAACATTCGCGTGCAGGTATCTTTTTTATAGAGTGATTTGGGTTCTCCAGGGTATATTCCCAGTAGGGGGATTGCAGGGTCATATGGGAGGTTGATGTTTAGAGCTTTTAGGAATCGTCACACTGCTTTCCACAGAGGTTGCACTAGTATACACTCCCACCAACAGTGTAGAAGTGTTCCCTTTTCGCCACACCCTCTCCAGCAGCTGTTATTTTTTGAGTTGTTGATAATTGCCATTCTGACTGGAGTTAGGTGATATCTCAGTGTGATTTTGATTTGCATCTCCCTGATGATTAATGAGGTTGAGCATTTCTTCATGTGTGTGTTGGCTGCTCGGATGTCTTCCTTTGTGAAGTGTCTGTTCATATCTTTTGCCCACTTTATAATGGGGTTGTTTGTTTTTTTCTTTTCAGCACATTTGAGTTCCTTGTAGATCCAGGATGTTAATCCTTTGTCAGACCTGGAGTTGGCAAATACTTTTTCCCAGTCCGTAGGCTGTCTTCCTGCTCTCTTGATGGTTTCTTTGGCTTTGCAGAAGCTTGTCAGTTTGATGAGGTCCCACTTGTCTATCTTATCCCTTATGGCCTGTGGGTTTCGAGTTTTGTTCAGGAAATGGATGCCAGTTCCAATTTCCATGAGGGTATGTCCTTCATTTTCTAAGGTTTTATGGTTTTAGGTTTTATATTTAGGTCCCTGATCCATTTGGAGTTAATTTTTGTGTATGGGGATAGATAGGGGTCCTGTTTCAATCTTCTGCATGTGGTCAGCCAGTTTTCCCAGCACCATTTAGTGAATAGGTTCTCCTCTCCCCAGTGGTAGGTGGTGGAGGCTTTGTTGAAGATGAGTTGGTTGAGAAATTGAGATCTTGCCTCTGGAATCTCAATTCTATTCCATTGATCTATATGCCTGTTCCTATACCAATACCAAGCTGTTTTGATGATTGTAGCTTTATAGTAAAGTTTGAAGTCTGGTAATGTGATACCACCTGCTTTGTTTTTTTTGCTGAGGATTGTTCTGGCTATTCTTGGTCGTTTGTGTTTCCATATGAATTCCTGTGTTGTTTTTTCTAGGTCTGAGAAGAATGTTGCTGGTAATTTGATAGGTATTGCATTGAATCTGTAGATTGCCTTAGGTAAGATGGACATCTTTACAGTGTTGATTCTTCCAATCCATGAGCATGGGATATTTTTCCACTTGTTCGTGTCATCTTTGATTTCTTTGAGCAGAGTTTTGTAGTTTTCATTGTAAAGGTCTTTCACATCTCTGGTTAGGAAGATGCCAAGGTATTTCTTTATTTTGTGGCTATTGTGAATGGAATTGTGCTTCTTATTTAGGTTTCTGTTTGTTTATTATTGGTGTAAAGAAATGTGATTGTCTTTTGCACATTTATTTTATGTCCTGAGACTTTGCTGAAGGCCTTTATCAGTGTAAGAAGGTTTTTGACAGATTCTCTTGGGTTTTCACGGTATACGATCATGTCATCTGCAATGAGAGATAATTTGACTTCCTCTTTTCCTATTTGGATACCCCTGATTGCCTTCTCTTCTCTGATCGCTCTAGCCAGGACTTCCAATACTATATTGAACAGGAAGTGTGAGAGTGGACATCCTTGTCTTGTTCCAGTTTTCAGGGGAAATGGTTCCAATTTTTGTCCGTTTAGGAGGATGCTGACTGTGGGTTTCTCATAGATGGCTTTTACTACTTTGAGGTATGTTCCCTGTATGCCTAGATGTTCGAGGGTTTTTATCAAGAAGGGGTGCTGGATTTTATCAAAAGCTTTTCTGCATCTAATGATATAATCATGTGGTTTTTGTTTCGACATGTGTTGATGTATTTAATTACATTTATTGTTTTATGAATGTTAAACCAGACTTGCGTCCCAGGGATGAATCCTACTTGGTAATAATGGATGATTTTTGAGATGTGTTGTTGAATCCGGTTTGCTAGGATCTTGTTGAGAATTTTAGCATCTATGTTCATCAAAGATATTGGCCTGTAGTTCTCTTTTTTTGTTGGATCTTTACCTGGCTTGGATATCAATGTGATGTTAGCTTCATAAAATGGTTTGGGGAAGGTTACATCTTTCTCAATCGCCTGAAATAGCTTCAGTAGGATTGGAATCAGTTCCTCCTTAAATGTCTTGTAGAATTCTGCTGGAAAGCCATCTGGACCAGGGCTTTTTTTTGTAGGTAGTTTTCTTATTACGTAGTCAATTTCCTTAATTGTTATTGGTCTATTTAGGGTCTCAATTTCTTCTTGTTTCAACCTAGGCAGGTTGTGTGATGACAGAAAGTCCTCCATTTCCTTGAAGTTTCAAGTTTGTTTCCATACAAGTGTACATAGTAGTCTCTGATGATCTTTTGTATTTCTTCAGGGTCAGATGTGACTTCATCTTTTATGTTTCTGACTGTGCTTATTTGGGTTTTTTCCTTCTTTTTCTTGGTCAGTCTAGCTAGGGGACCATCAATCTTGTTAATCCTTTAGAAGAACCAGCTTTTTGTTTCATTAATTTTTTTGTATTATCTTTTTGTCTTCTATGTCCTGGATTTGGGCTTTTATTTTGGTGATCTGGATTCTTCTGCTGAAATTAGGGTTTTTGTGATCTTGTTTTTCCAGCTTTCTTAGGTGGCTTGTTAGGCTATTAATTTGTGATCCTTCCATTTTCTTCATGTGTGTTTGTAGGGATATAAATTCCCCTCTTACTACAGCTTTTAAGGCATCCCAGAGATTTTGGTAAGATGTTTCTTCATTTTCATTTGTTTCCAGGTATCTTTTGATCTTCATTTTGATTTCATCATTGATCCAGGAGTTGTTTAGCATCATGCTGTTTAGTGTCCATGTCTTTGTGGGTTTTAGGGGGACCTTGTTGGTGTCAATGTTTATTTTTATTCCACTGTGGTCCAAGAAGGTGCATGGTAGAATTTCGGTCTTTTAAAATTTGCTTATGCTTGATTTACGGCCGATAATGTGGTCGATCTTGGAATACATCTCATGCGGTGATGAGTAGAATGTGTATTTTCTGGTCTTTGGATGGAGTGCTCTGTAGGTATCAATTAAGTCCATTTGGTCCAGAGTCACATTGAGGTTCTGAATCTCGTTGCTGATTTTTTGTCCCAATGATCTGTCGAGAGTTGTGAGTGGGGTATTAAAGTCCCCAGTTGTGATGGTGTTAGAGTCAATATCTTTCTTTAGTTTTCCTAGGAGTTGCTTTATAAAAGTTGGTGCACCTATGTTAGGTGCATATATGTTTAGGATAGATATTTCTTGTTGATGGACGGAAACTTTTATCATTATGTAGTGGCCCTCTGTATCTTTTTTAATTTTTGATAGCTTAAATGGTATTTTGTCTGAAATTAGGATCGCAATTCCTCCTTTCTTTTGTGTTCCACTCGCCTGGAAATTTGTATCCCATCCTCTTACTTTGAGTCTGTGCATGTCCTTTCTAGTGAGATGGGTCTCTTGAAGGTAGTATATTGTTGCCTGGTGATATTTTATCCAATTTGCCATTCTAAGTCTTTTCAGTGGTGCATTTAGCCCATTCACATTAAGGCTAATTATTGAAATGTTAGAGTTCATCCCTAACATACAGTTCTTTTAGAGTTGTTCTTCCACTTGATTTATTGTCTTTCTTTTGTTTTTGGGGTTGGTTCATATGTATTTTATTCTCTTTCCTGTACTCTTTTGAAAAATGTTGCTCTTTTTTTCCCCTTTTCTTCTGTGTTTAGTACTTTCTTAAGTGTTTCATGTAGAGGTGGTTTGGTGGCAGCGTAAGTTCTTAGGGATTGGATATCTGGGAAAGATTTTAATTCTCCCTTGCTGATGAAGCTTAATCTGGCAGGGTAGGTTATTCTTGGTTGAAATTGTTTATCTTTTAGGACTTTGAAGATAGGGCTCCAAGCTCTCCTAGCCTGCAGGGTTTCTGTAGATAAATCTGCTGCTATTCTAATTGGTTTTCCATGGTAGGTAATCTGACCTTTTTCTCTTGCTGCCTTTAGGATTTTTTCTTTTATGCCTACTTTGTTTAGGCGAATTATTATGTGTCTAG
This sequence comes from Carlito syrichta, assembly GCF_000164805.1. Taxonomy (NCBI): domain Eukaryota; kingdom Metazoa; phylum Chordata; class Mammalia; order Primates; family Tarsiidae; genus Carlito; species Carlito syrichta. The sequence goes on from NW_007046009.1 coordinate 85,773, forward strand.
GAGTTGGTTTTCTCATTTGTTGTCTTGCAAGGGTTCTCTGGATCTCTTGTGTTTGAGTTTTTGCATCATTGATTAGATAAGGGAAGTTTTCTTGAATGATCTCATGGAAGATTTGTTCCAATGTGGTCTCTGTCTCTCTTTCTGCCTCAGGCAGACCAATTAGTCTTAGGTTAGGTCTCTTGAGGTAATCACTCACCTCTTGAAGGTTTTTTTCTGTCTTTTTGAGCTTGTTTTCTGTGTTTTTGAGAGTTTGGGTTATTTCTATACTTTGGTCCTCAAGCTCTGAGATTCTTTCTTCTGCTTGGGTAATTCTGCTTTCCATGCTTATCAGTTTATTGTTTATTTCATTCACAGTATTCTTTATTGCTGTTATCTCAGATATAAACTCCTTTCTAGTTTCTTCTTGAGTCTCCTCAATTCTTTTTAATCTCTCCATTAATGTCTTGATGTCTAGGGTTGTATTTTGAGTTGTATTTTGATACCATTCATTCTGGGAGGGCTCTTCGTTGTTTGCATTCCAAAGTCAGTTTTCTCAGTGTCTGCCCTCCCAGGAGTCTGGGAGAGACCCATGTTCTTCTTTTGGTTTTTCTTCATTTGTGTAGATTTTTCTCTCTTGTCCCTTAGTGGACCAAGTTCCTGAGATCTAATCTCCAGCCTCTCTCCTCTGTTTCTTTTGCAGGCAGTTAGCTTGTTGCCTGGGAGATCTGTGACACTAGTCTCTATTCAGTGTAGGGGAGGGGCTTTGTCTCCTGTTAATGACGTCACCGTGGGAACCGAGGTGGAGGCTCTGATAGGTGGGTGGGGTGATGCGATGTAAATATGCCTTGAAAATGGTGGAGGTGGTGGTTTTACTTTCACTTTTAGGGGCACTCCTGTGGGTCTCTAGGCGGGACCAGCTGCACAGCTGGGCGCTGGATCTGGGGTGCCTCCAGCCAGCTGGGGTGGAGGAGAGGGTCGTGCCTTCCCTCCTCTGGAACTGGAAGCCTGCGATCGGCACCTTATGCCAGCTTGGGGTTCTGCCCCCTTACACAGGCTTGTGGTCGCGCACACTGAGTGCCTCAGCCAGGGTGGGCCCAGGGCTTCCGATCTCCAAAGCTCCAGAGGGCAGGTGGTGGCTCTGGGTCCCTCCCAGGGCACTTTAGCCAGAAATGGGACCAGTATCTCTAAGGAGCAGGCACTCAGAGCCTCCCTGCATGACCGGCAGCTTCGTGCTGGGTGCTGGTCGTGACGATGTGGCCGGGGATGGAGCTGGGATCTGGGATTTGGAATTCCCCAGCTGGCTGGAATCACATATAGTGGAACAGCTGCAGTCTGGTCACAATGTCTGGCCCTGTGTGGGACCAAAAGTCCCCAAGCCTCATACCAAAGCAGCTGGAGGTGGGTGGGGGGGGGAGTGCAGGAAGAAAAGTAATAGTCTTTTTGGGAAACTCACGTTCGGAGAATCTCAGGGATCCACCTATGCAGTCACCATCTTCAGGTCGCCTCCCATTGACTTACTTTTTAAATATTATCCTCTAACTCCTTCCAAAAGCATATCTGGAGGAAATCTCTTGGGCCTCTCGTCAAAAGAATGATTTCATGTAGCTGCTACTGTTTGTGTCTCCCAAGAGAAGTGGGAGAGTGCAGAGGGGAGAGAGTCACCTGGAGGGAGAGAGGAGCTCAGTGGTTAGAGCATAGATTCTGGAACCAATCTAGACTGAAGTCCCTGGTTGGTATGTGACATCTGTGTGACTTCAGGCAAGTTACTTAATCTCTCTGTGCCTGTTTTCTCATTAGGTTGTGACCAGGATTACGATGATTTAATTCATGTAGAACACACAGAACACAGTTTGGTAATCGATATTCAGTTCCTATATAATTGCAGTAAGAGTAATCATCATATCTCAAAATGTATATAAAAGGACTTTTCTCTTTTGCATTTGTCTGAACCTGGCCCTAGTCACGTTGAGGCATTATCTGTCTGGCATGAGGGAACGGAGAGATGTGATGTGGGCTTGAGTTAGAAAGAATAAAATACAGCATTTTTAATTGGGCCTGGTGAAACCAAGATTTTGTTAGTTGAAACCATGATCTTGAAAGCCAGGTTTTGTTGTGAGATGAGAACCCTTGTCCAAGTTTCCTTGGCTCTCACTCAGCACAATGACCCCAACTTTTTTGACATCAGGGACCAGTTTCAAGGAAGACAATTTTTCCACAGACTGGGATGGAGGGGTGGGGGATAGTTTTGGGATGATTCAAGTGCATGACATTTATCATACATTTTATTTCTATTATTACAATGTAATATATAATGTATTAATTATACAACTCACCATAATGCAGAATCAGTTGGAGCCCTGAGCTTGTTTGCCTGCAACTAGATGGTCCCATCTGGGGGTGATGGGAGATCGTGCTAGTATCACTGCCTCAGCTCCACCTCAGATAATCAGGCATTAGATTGTCATAGGGAGCCTCAACCTAAATCTCTCACATGCACAGTTCACCATAGGGTTCACACTCCTATGAGAATCTAATGCTGCCACTGATCTGACAGGAGGCAGAGCTCAGGTGGCAATGGGAGCAATGGGGAGCAGCTGTAAATACAGATGAAGTTTCTTTGCTGGCTTGGCTGCCATGTACCTCCTGCTGTGCAGCCAGGTTCCTAACAGGCCACGAACTGGTACTGGTCTGTGGCCCGGAGTTTGGGGACCCCTGGCTTAGCACATTAAAGGCCAGTCCTAAAGGGCTGAGGTCACATAGCTCCCACAGTGCATAGAGAACACTCCTTTAGCCTAGAATGCCTGGGACATGAGACTTGCTGACCCAGAGTAAGGAGGTTGTAAGGGAGGGAAAAAGGGCAGCGGGCCCTCCATGGATTTTGGAAAGAGGGAGCTGGAGGTGAGACCCCTGTGTCTTGAGGGCCATTTCCATGGCTAAACCTGAGAAGGGGCCTGTTAAATTGGTTGAGACAATACCAAAGGCTCAGGGGTTTATGAACCTCTTTCCATTGGTGACTCTCTGAGGGAAGTTTGTCCAGGTGCCACTAGCCTGATCCTACATTCCCAAGCAGGAAGAGAGGTGTGGTCATCAGACAGAGGGCAGGGACTGGCCCTGTAGTCAGGACACATTGGACCCAGAGGCTCAACCTCACTCAGCAGAGAGCAGGATGTGAAGCTCAGGGCTGAGAGCCTCTCATGGTGCTCCCTGTGGGGAACTGCCCAGTCCAGGGCCCCAGAGAAGATTATGGTGTGGACTCCAAGTCCACAGCTCACAGAGAATCCAGATGAGTCAAAGGAATAAGGCAGAGGACAGGTTGCACTAGCTATATACCTCGGTAGCCGAGTTCAGCAGAACTTGGAGGGACTGACTCATGCGAGCAAACTCAGACCTGACCTGGCCAAGGTCTCAGTCTTGTATTGCCAGGAGGTGACATGCAATCTCTCTTCTACACACCTGGATGCTGCCATCTCAGGGAAGGAGGAGGGCAGAGGAGACATTCCAAAAGATGGAGCAGTTAAGTCACAGATGTCCAGTCCCTCCAAGTTAGCAGAGATAGATACCATGCTTAACAAGGGTAGTATCTTTCTCTTCTCGTTCTTTTTCTTTCTATTTCTTTCTTTCTTTTTCTCATTCTTTCTCTCTCTCTCCCCCTCCCTCCTTCCCTCCTTCCCTTCCCTCCCCTCCCTCCCTCCTCTCACACTCTCTCTCTTTCTTTCTTTATGTTGTGATTCCCCACCAATGGGGGTGGGGAATCAAAAGGAAGTTCAAATCCATTTATCAATTTTAGAATATAAAGAAGGTACATTTAACTGGGCATCTGATCACAGTGGGAGGAATCAGTAATTCTGCAAACTTAAAACACATGTATTACTGTTGTTAACTCCCAGGCACCTGCCTTTGCTTGTAAAGAAAGATTTCTGGAACACTGGAGAGCCCAACTGCAAACCTTGATACTCCAGTCCCATGCCTAGAGATACTGATTGAACTGGCCCAATGTGTGGCTTAATAGCAACATTTTAAAAACACCTCCCACATCCTGGCCCAGGCAATTCAACCAGGACAGGCAAAGTTGAAAACCACTTAATAGAAAAACATTTTCCCATTGCTCAGGACACTCTCTGAATATAGAAACAATAAATTAGAGTCCCCGTTCTTACTGTAAACATACTTTTCCTGACAGGAGAGGAGAAGAATGCCATCCCCTTGGTTGATTTTGAATTTTTCTGGTATACTCAGTGTTCTTGATTTTTTAAAAAAAATAGGTTTTCTAGGTGTCTACCAAGCCAAATGTCTAGAGCAGCACTGTCCACTATAGCACAAAGCATGAATGGGAGTCACAGAGAAAATTTTAAATTTCTTAGAAGCCACAGTAAAAAAGTAAATAGGAAGAGGTAAAATTAATTTTAATAATATCTTTTGTTTAGCCCCATGTATTCAAAATATTATCATTTCAACATGATATCAAACATAAAAATTATTGATATTTTCAATTTCTTTGTACTGTCTTCAAGATCTGGTGTGTGTTTTATATTTGCAGCACATTTCAGTTCAGAATAGCCACATTTCATGTACTCAGTAGTCATACATAGTGGCTACCATACTGGACTGAGCTGGTGTAGACATTGTGGCATTCATTAGTAGATGCTGAATCCAGGTTCAGCATCAAATTTATTTTCCTTTGGAAACATGTATGTGATATCAGGGGCCCTGAGAATGTACTATTTGTTTCTTATAATCCCAGGTAGCTCTGTCCAGGCACAAATAGTCCTGCTGTACCCCAGTAGTTCTTTGGGGCTTAATAGAAATCTTGCTTATCTTTTTTCTTCAGAATCAGTTCTCCAAAGAAAGTAAACAAACTCGGTTTGGGAGGTGGAAAATGAAATGTAAAGCAATGGCAAAGAGTTCTAAGACCTGGAAAATGAGGTAAACACTCAAGCAGAGGAAGTAGGATCATTTTCTCCCCCTGTAACCCATAGTTCTGGGAGAAGTGTGTGCCCCTAGCAGGTGAAGGTCACTCTGACACCTTCCACAACTCCCAGGACTCTTTCCATTTTTCAAGAAGGAGAAGTCCAGAGTCAATTGTTCTGATTTCAGGGACAAACTATGCCCACAATAGGCCCTTTACAGGTGAGGGATGTGCCGTCTGGTACAGGTAATTGAGCTTCTTCTCCCATTGGTATTGTAATTCTAAAAGTTGAGTATTGACATGTGAGAATAAATACAGAGTTCAGGTCTTACAGCTATTTTTAAGCAGTTAAACTACTTAAATATGTCTAAAGTGGGGAAAAGCATCCTTCTAGATGTGTCAGACCAAATAACTAGAGTTCTGAATTGGAGTTAGTGGGGGGACAAAACTTCCTTCTTTCTCTTGGCAAACACTGTCCCTTAGGACTTTGAAGGGATAGATGAATGATCTGGGTAGGAAATAAAATATTTCTTGGCCCTGACTTGACATGATCAAATGTCATGTAACTATGGCTCCTTAAACTATCTTCTTCCACTTTATAAATTCCCTTCTAAAAATATCAGTTTGAAGAAAATGTTTTTCTAATTGTACCTTATATTTATTTAATTTTGAATTATTTCTAATATTTAAGATGTGTTAACATTTCAGTTCTAAAGAATAAAAAATAAGATGTGAAAAATCAGTTTCTAGGTGCAGATCTAATTCACTAGCTGGCCTCAGGTCGGCCTCATCACTTTTTTTTTTTTTAGAGA
>NW_007046009.1:91489-108614 GCF_000164805.1 Carlito syrichta
TATATATATAGTTATAAAGATGTGGGGTGCAATTCAGGGTTAGGTATACAAACATTGATTATGCAGGTACCCTTGTTGATGAGGTATGCTCTCCCTCCCCTAGCAGTTTCCCTCAAGTGCCAATCCCACCCCCCCATCCTCTGACGGTTTCCCATTACTACCGATCGTTTTCTTATAGTATTATAATTGTTCAAGGTCCGCTTATGAGTGAGAACATATGGTACTCTGTTCTTTGTTTCTGTGATAGATCACTGAGTATGAGTGACTTCAAATCCATCCAAATTACTGCGAAGTCCAAATATTTGTCCTTCTTTATGGCTGCATAACATTCCATTGTGTATATGTACCACATTTTTTTTTTTTTATCCAGCCCAGCTTCGATGGGCAACATGGTTGGTTCCATGTTTTTGCTATTGTGAATAGAGCTGCAACAAACATATGTGTGCAGGTATCTTTTTTGTAGAATGATTGGAGTTACCTTAAGAAATAAGATAGACAAGTGGGACGTCATCAAACTAACGAGCTTCTGCAAAGCAAAAGAAACCATCAAGAGAGCAGGGAGACAGCCCACAGAATGGGAAAAAATATTTGCCAACTGTATATCTGACAAAGGCCTAACATCTAGGATCTACAAGGAACTCAAACGTGCCAAAAGGAAAAAAACAAACAGTCGCTTTAAAAAGTAGGCAAAAGACATGAATAGACACTTCTCAAAAGAAGATATACGGGTTATAGGGGCAGCCAACAGACACACAAAAAAAGTGCTCAGCCTCACTCATCATCAGAGAAATGCAAATCAAAACCACATTGAGATACCACCTAACCCCTATAAGAATGGCCATCATTAATAAAACAAACAACAGATGCTGGTGAGGACGTGGAGAAAAAGCAACGCTTCTACACAGCTGGTGGGAATGCAAACTAGTGTGACCTCTTTGAAAGACAGCGTGGCGATTTCTGAAAGAACTAGAAATTGACCTTCCATATGACCCAGCAATTCCCCTATTGGGAATATACCCAGAGATTGAATTTCAACCGCAGAGTTACTACTCAACGACCTTCATGGTTTCAGTCCAGTGGCCCCCTTGTGGCACTTCAGAGCATGGCTATAGAGCTGGGAGTTCTGTTTTGCATTCCACTCTCCCCACCTGACTCCCAGCAAAAGCCACCTTTCCTTACTGAGGGTGGGTTGCCCTGTACAAGCTTCTGCCACTCCATAACAGGGAAATGCTATCAGGTCTGCTTCTTCCCTCAGTCCCAGACATCTGCGAGACTTAACATCTGCAGATTGGACAAAGCTTGGGAGTCAGGAGAGTCGAGTGATTAAGCACTTGGACTCTGGCAATAGACAATATTGGGCTTGAATCCCAGCCCTGCAACTACTGTAAAACCACAGGAAAGTTTCTGCATCTCACTAATCTCCGTTTTCTTTTCTGTAGAATGGAAATAATCATAGTAACTGCTGCAAATGTTGTTGGGAGGAATAAAACTGATCATGCGTATAAAATGTTTAGCATAGTGCCTGGCTCACATTAACAATGTCATTTTTTGTTCCCTTTCAAAATGTAGCCTCTGATCATATCACCAATGTCACCTCTCTCCCATGTAGTATCAATACTGACCTACACAGGCTATTCCCTAAATACAATGCCCTTTTTACTAATGCAGTTCCCTTTGCCAGGAACACTCTTTCCAATGCTTTCACCAGGCAAACACCTACTCCTGCTTCAAATCTCTGGTAGGGTATAACCAATTTTGGGGGGGCCTGAAGTTTAGAAATTTGGTTAAAGATACTTAAAAATACTTTGAACAAAATAAGACAAAATATGAACTCAAAATTAGTTAAAAGATAAAGCAATATTTATTTCAGAATAAAAAGAAAATCACAATAAATCATGAACACTTTAGAAATTCAGGTCTCTTCTTTCTGTAATCTGTTCTGGCAGTGTGACATAAATGGTCACTAGATACGCTTCCCAATTGCATCTGAACTTCTCCTTTCTACCTAGAACATACTACAACTTCCAGCATTCACTGGGAGCCCTGATGTTTAAGCTTTATAAACCTTAGGTAAACTCATTTCTAGTGTCAGATTTCACTTTCTCTGTGAATCTTCTCTGAAAATACAAGACTAGGCCTGGGTTACTTATCTCTGTCCTTAGTATCTCCTGGGTATACTCCCATTATAGCTCTCATCCTTGTGCATTGAAATTGCCAAGTTGGGTATCTGTCTCTTCAAATATACTGTGACATCTAGAAATGCAAAGCCAGTTTCTTGCTCACCAGTTTCTTGCTAACTTCAGTGCATGATCCATCACCTGGCACATGGAGATACTCTTTAAATATCTGTTGAACTAATGGATAAATATCTGATTTTATCCCCCTCTAACTTCTGGAATCCCTGATTCTTCAAAGTTGAAAAGACCCTGGGTCTTCTAGATCCTCATAGCCCCACAATTTCCAATCCTAAGAAACTAACAGAATCTCACTAGTAGGCATTCTCCTGGTATTATTGAGTATAATTGACTCTATTTATTCAATATATGACTTTTAGAGAAGATTTCTATACCAGGGACATGTAATGCAAAAGGCGATGGGGTAAGTAATATATATATATTTTTTGAGTTGGAGTCTCACACTCTGTCGCCCAGACTGGAGTGCAGTGGCCGCTCCCGGCCACCGCAGCCTCGACCTGCTGGGCTCCGGCGATCCTTCCGCCTTAGCCTTCCAAGTAGCCGGAATTACAGGCATGCGCTACCACGCCTGGCTGATTTTTTGATTTATTGTAGAGATGAGGTCTCGCTGCTCAGGCGGGTCTCGAACCCGCGGGCTCAGGCAATCCACTCACCTCAGCCTCCCAAAGGCGCGGGATTATAGGCTGAGCCACCGAGCCCGGCTGGTAAGTAATATTTTTAAAATTTATTTTTGGAAACAATTTTGCAGTTTTCTTTCTTTCATGAGATCAGGGATAGTGGCCCCTTCACCAGCTCCAAGAGGTGAATGTTATGTATTCAAAAGAAGCTACGGAGAGTCCCTTAACCCTGGCAAAGACAGCTTCTGAGGTGGGGATGTGACTCAACCCTGGCCAGCAAGAATACTGGGGAATTCCACTGGGGATGGGTGTGGCTTCTAGGAAAGATTTTCCTCTTGACACAAAAGAGGTATCCAAAGGGAAATCCCCTTTCTAATTTTGGGTTCAGTTTTATATACGTGATACCTAGAGCTCAGGTTGCTATATTGCAATCAAAAGAAGACAAGCAGGAAGATGAAGCAACAGGTTGAAGGTGACAGAAAAAATAGAAAGCTTCTGGGCCTGAAGATGGTTTGCCTGCTGGAATCTAGAATCACCTCTCTCCAACCTGCTTGCGAATTTAGATAACAAAATCATATTATTTAAGCCACTTTTAATCAAGTGTTTTACAAATTGTTGCTGCAAGCACCCTGATATCATTTCTAATAAGGCCAAGAAGGTGAACTGGGAGGTAAATTGAAGTGTGTAGAAATGACTTAATTTTGATAGACATTACGATCATAATACACATTTATTAATGCTTTGAGAGTATAAAAGCATTGATGGCATACATTTTGTGACGGTAGATGTTTTACTTTTTGAAGGTAGAACGTTTATGGTACACTTTAAAAATAAAACAACATTTTCTCATCTCTTGAATCAAGCTGAAAATGAGAGAAACAAGTGATTTGTGAGTGAACCACCTCATTTTAAAAGTAAAAGAATACACGTCCATAGGAAAAAATATCCCACCAGAGAAAAACCTTCCTAGGGTAGTAGTTCCCAACTGCTTCAATTATAAAGGCACCTTTTAAGGTCACCCTCCAGAGGATTGTGGTTGAATTTTTAATATTTGTTCATAGTAGAGGCTGGGAGGATAATGACAAAGTTACTTTAAACATAGTGGCACTTTTGATCAGTCCTGTTCTATCACTCACATCAGTATTCCAATTGGTTTGAAAAATAATTGCACGTGTGTGCCATAAATCTCCAGTTAGTTAAGATTGCAATACCTCTAATTCGTGGAGGCCTGCAGCCCAATGGCTAGACACCACTGTTCTAGAAAATTCTGCCAATTCATTTAAGAAGGTCACCTTGCAAGAAGATGACAGCAGGGAATCATCCTTCTTTAAGCTGGGGTGGTGGTGGACATGGTCTTGCAGCACCACTACGAAACAGAATTTCAAATTGCTTTTTTGTTTCTTGAGCACTATTGCTAAAGTTTAGATAATCAGCATAGAAAGCAAATTGATCAGAAATTAGACCAGTATGCATAATGCGGATGTCTAAGGAGGATGATATTCCCAGGGCTCTATGAAGCAGGCTAATCAGGTTTCAATCAGGAATCCATCATTCGGAGAGAGAAAATTAATTCAGAATGGGAAGCAGGGAGGGAACAAAAGCAAAGGCAGAATCGCAAAATCAATCTGGATGAATCTATCCTTCTCAGGAGGAGGTAAACCCTGCAACTCCCTCACAAGGAAGTGAATGCCTCAGCAGTCGGGATGGGGCGGGGGGAGGTTTCTGATAACCTGTTGCAGAGAGATGCTGCAGCATGCTGCTGTAACACTTCTCAAAGATACTCGGTTAAAAAACCTGCTTAAACCGACACTGCTTTAGACCTCATTAGCCTAATAAGTTACAGAAACAACCAGGCAATGAGGATGATAAGAAGGGAAGGCATTCCCTAGAGCAGTCTTCTGCAGCAGACTCACCTCCTTATTAGCACTCCAGGGGACTAGGCTGAAAGGATTTTTTGTGTGCTGAGAAAGAAATGATTGGTGATGTATTTCCAGCTCTATACAAATTTCTGCTCCTCTGAAATACCTTTTCCTAAAAAAGAGAAAATGCTGAAAATGTTATTCACTTAATTACAATGTGTAGTTGAGATTTCTGAGTTCTTTTCCAGTCGGAAAAATGTTCATTAAAAATAGTCTCTTGGAAGGGGACACCCAGAGAAATATAGCCATAGGCAATAAAATCTACTTCCTTCACCTTATTCATAATCTTTTGGAACTTGGGCCCAATCGCTGTAAAATAAAGCTATAACGGTGAGGCAAGGGAAGGGTGTGAACTACAGGTTCACATATTAAATAGAAAATCCTTGAAGCCCAAAATAAAGATCCATGAAAAAGAAGGACCCAGTTTGCCAATAAACATTTCAAATGTATAATTTTTGAGCCATTAGTCAGTATTGATAACAAATATTCAAATAACTTTTCAAAGTCTGCTGCAGTTTTCTCAGCATTCATAGGAAACGTAAAACTTATAGTTTTAAATAAAGACAACCCCACAGAAGAGAGTTGAATTGATTCACATGGTTTGAGGAAGTTCTGTGAAAGCAAATGGAGTGTACCCCACAATTTTAAAATAAAAATAAGTTAAAAAATGGAGTGGCACAATCTTTAAATGGAATATGGATTCTTGATTAAATACTAGCATTGTATCAATGTTAAATTTCCTGAATTTGATAACTGTACCACGGCTATGTAAAAGACTGCTTTTATTCTTCAGAAAACATATTAAAGTATTTAGGAATAAAGGTGTGTAATGTTGGCAACATAAACTCAAATGGTTCATAAGAGACAGAGAAAAAGTGAAAATAAATATTAATAATAGGTGAATCTGGGTGAAGGATATAAGGGAATGCATAGCACTATTCTTCAGACTTTTCTATTGTTTAAAATTAATTCAAAATAAAACATTTACAAATACCAAATTAAGTAATTTTAGTTAGCCTATTTGAATTATATACTTGTTGACATTCATTTTTGTTAACACCAAAAAATATCTTTTTTTTTTTTTTTTGAGTTGGAGTCTCTGTCGCCCAGACTGGAATGCAGTGGCTGCTCCCGGCCACCGCAGCCTCAACCTGCTGGGCTCCGGCAATCCTTCCGCCTCAGCCTTCTGAGTAGCTGGAATTACAGGCACGTGCTACCACGCCCGGCTAATTTTTTTTTTTTTTTTGGATTTATTGTAGAGATGAGGTCTCGCTGCCCAGGCGGGTCTCGAACCCGCGGGCTCTGGCAATCCACTCACTCCAGCCTCCCAAAGGTGCGGACTACAGTCTGAGCAACCGAGCCCGGCTCAAAAAATATCTTTTTAAGACTTCTGCACAGCAAAGGAAGCAATCTACAGAATGGGAGAAAATATATGCAAACCATATATCTGACAGGGATTAATCTCCAAAATATATAAAAGACTTCTACAACTCAATAGCAAAAAACCCTGAATAACACAACTAAAAGATGACAAAGGACTGGAATAGAAATTTCTCCAAAGAAGAAATACAAATGGCTAACAGGTGTTTGAAAAAGTACTCAGTATCACTAATCATCAAAAAAAATGCAAGTCAAAATCCCAATGAAATATCACCTCACACCTGTTAGGACAACTACTATCAAAAAAGAAAAGATAAATTTCAGTGAGGATGTGGAAAAATTAAAACATGTGTATGCTGTTTGTGGGAATGTAACGTGATGTAGCCACTATGGACAACAGTACGGAGGCTCCTCAAAAAATTTAAAAAAGAACTACCATATGATCCAATAATCCCACTTCTGGGTATGTATTTAAAATAATTGAAATCAGGATCTTGAAGATATATTTGCACTTCCATGTTCATTGCACCATACTCACAATAGCCAAGTCATGAAAACATCCCAAGTGTCCATCAACAGATGAGTGGATAAAGAAATATGGCATATGCATACAATGGAATATTATTCAGCCTTTAAAAAGAAGGAATTCTGCCATTTGTGAAAACATGGATGAAACTTGAAGACATTATATCAAATGAAATAACCCAGACACAGAAGGACAAATGCTGCAGGATTCCACCTATATGAGGTGTATAAAATAGTGAGACTTATAGAAGTGGAGAATATAATGGCAGCTGCCAGGGGCTGGACGAGAGGGAAATGGGGAATTAGTTAATGGGTATAAAATTACAGCTATACTAGGTGAAAGAGTTCTAGAAATCTGTTGTATGACATAGTGCTTATAGTTGACTAAATTGTATTGTGAACTTAAAAGTTTAAGAAGAGAAATCTCATGTTAAGTGTTCTTACAAAAACAAAAGAAACAATAAAGAGGAACAAGGAAACTTTTAGAGGTGATGGTCTATTATTTTGATTGTAGTGATGATTCCATGGTTGTTTGTGTATACACAGACTCATTAAATTGCAAACATTAAATATGTGCAGTTTGGTATATAAATCATACCTCGATGAAGCTGTTCGTTAAAAAGAGACTTATCCTACAGCTAAGTCTTTGCAAATTGCAAGGCTACCTTCAGAAGCAAAGAAATTACTGAAACAGTCCATGCCTATATCATGCTCTAAAATGATCTCTTTAATGACTGATGTTTTTCCCAATCATTGATGACCATTTACATTTGATTATTTATGTCAATACCAAGCTAGCCCTTTGGTGTTTTCATATTTCAATGCCACTTATGTTTGTCTAAAAGAGATATATATTATCTCTCTTTTTTGTATCATACACGGCAACTGACAGACAACTGAACAGAATCTAGCAGTCCAGTTTTAACAAATGGAGTCAATGCTTATAAAACAGAGAAGTTTTCATGGACTGCTGCTGTCTTGCAAGGTTGAATCCTAGAACTCTCAAATTTTTCATCCTACAAAAGGAAATTCCAGGTAAGGTTACAAAAATAAAATTAGTTACAATGAAACCATTTTCAAATTGCTGTTTTTAAAATAGCCCCCAAAGTTTAAAAAAAGCCATGTAAGGATTGTATAAAGAATAACATGCAAGGATAAATTGAAAAATTAATTTATTATATGAGGAAATATAGCAATGTTTATTGGAGTCAATGACTACAAAGAAACAGTCAACAAAATTTCACATCCACAATACATTGACTGAGAAGTACTGGCACATAAACTCATAACCATAACATTAATGCTCTAAGGTGATTTCCAAGAAAATGCTGTTTTGACAATCAATTTTAATGTATTTTTCCACATTTACAATGTTGAAAATATTAAACCCACATTCAACTAATGCCCTGAATCAGGCATTCAAGTTGTAAATCACGATTATAAAAAATGTTGCTAAGTACTTCATGGAAAACTATACCAAAATGATAAACTCATTTGCCATCAGAAGCATTTTCTCAGATTCAGTGGCTTTTTCCCCTTCAAGTACCATGTGTTTGGGTGCCAGTTTTTGAAAGCAACTGGTGGTAAGAGAAATGGCATCTGCTGAGAAGCCAAGTGTTCACATATCCACTCAAGACATCCATGTGGATGACACTACTTATTTCTTTTCTAACAGTAAAAAAATAATAATAACCTGCTTATGGATTTGAATAAGTATAATAAAAACTCTTTAAATATGCATGGCACTTTAAAAATATTTTCAAAGCATTTTCACATTATTTACTTTGATATTTCCGACAACCTTATGAGGTAGGCTGGACAAGTATATCATCCAAATCTGGTAGGTGAGGAAACTGAGGCATGGAGCAATTAAGTCACTTGTAGGGCTGGACAGGGAGATGCCAGTCCCTATAGTGGGCTGTCTCCAGTAATGGAAAGAGAAAGTTTAAACATGTGTGATGAACTTATTTCAATATATTTTGAGAAACTACTTCAACCCTCATTCAGTCAAATGATAGAATCCAGTTGGAGCAGCTGTCCTAACAAGTTATGGCATGTAATTAATTAGACAAAGTGCTGAGAGTTTTAAAAAATGAAATTATAACTGAGAAACACATTTAAACTCCCAACGCATGAGAAAATTTGCTGGCTTGTTTTATGTTTTTTGGGGTTTTTTTGAGTTGGAGTCTCACTCTGTCACTCAGACTGGAGTGCAGTGGTTTTGGGAATCTGGTTTTGGGAATCAGGTTTTGGGAATCTGACAAACCATCACTGCTAGTTTGGATTGGGGTCACTCAAGATATTTACCCATCTTCTAAATTAAAGTGATTAAAAATGTATTTTGAAAGTTAAGATGTTTTGTAATGGTTTTACAAGGCTGAGAAATACCAATCTCTCCATCCCTGTCTAATTGTGAACATGCCTCATCAGTGCAAGTTGGTGACTGCTTCCACTCCTCACTCCCAAGGTACAACCTGAAGGCATTTCAAGTGGAAAAGAGGCATGATCATCATCAGCCACTGCAAAGCTTCAAGGCAAGAATGTTTTTCTCACAAAAGGGTTTGAAAATATCTGATGTTAATGAACACAACTAACTGATCAAATATAAAGAAACACTTGGAATGACTTAGGAATGGCCTTACTGCTCTCCTAATCATAGAATCCTTTTGTTACTTAGAAAACAGCAAAAAATGCATTAACATCTTAGGTTGATTTTACTCACAGTCACTATATATTTTCAACGGTGTTTTTGTGTATTACAACTGTGTATGCACATATATGATTACATGGAGAGTGCATGGAAGTATGTTGTAAGAAGTAACATTTTGATTATGTACTCGTTATTTATTTTAGGCCTATTAAAAATAGGGTAAGTGGTAGGGGGAAAGATAATCTTGAGTTTTATTTTTATTTCATTAAAAATAGAAAAAAAATGATCTGTTGTCTGGGCATTCCACAAAACTAAACCATAAATATTGATGAACCAAAAACATTTCAAATGAGAAAAAAATATCTCATAATACTAAAATTGAGACTCTACAGTTTAGGAGCTTATTCATGCATTTCTATGGAATTGTATAAAAACATTCAACAACATGGATGCTTTGTGAAAGAATGTATACTGTTTCCTTGACCCTGAATGTAGTAGAAATTAATTACCAAATTGCATTTTCATCTGTGTGTATGAAACTCTCTATAAATTTGACACCAAGAAGAATGGAAAAGGAAAATTATCAGAAGTGCAATGGTCAGATAAATACATCCTATAGACTAACACAGAAAAGTGGATCCCTATTTCATCTGGTAAAATAGAGTCCATAGTTTCCTTTGTAAATTTCTCAGGTGTTACTCTAATCCTCATTCTAAATTGGTGTGATCTTCATGGTCACCTGTTTCCAAGCATTTTAAGATTTGATGGCAGAAATAATGACACTGAATCCAGGCATTTTTCCAAGACAATTGAGAATATGCTACCAAATCCTCTTTTATGAAACAATTAGGGTTGTAGCTTAAAGGAAAAACTATATAGAACATAAAAGGTTATAGGAGGATAAAATTGGAAATCTTTTTCAAATTAACTCACAGTTGTGCCAAATCAAAATGTATACAATGACAAGACAAAAATCTCTTGCTATTTCATCTCTTTCTATAATTAAAAAAAATTTCTAAAGTCAACCTTTAACTAGGAATGGTGGTGAGAAAAAGCCTCTTCCCTTAAATAATGAAAATCAAAATGCCCTATATAACTGAATTGGGAGAGATTTCTGTGGTTCTGTGGGGTTTAAATAAAATTTTTTTTTAAAAGTTAACCACGGTGACTCTTATCTAAAACTTTCCTGGCAGGCAAGGAAGGAAGAGGCAGGAGTAAAGACTAAGTTTTATTCTCTTCTTTCCTAAGAAGGTGAATTCTAGCTAATTCTAATAGAAATTTCCCAGAATCTTAGAGCAGAACTGAAACTTGAAGAGGCTGAAGTTTATCTTTCAGCAGATTCACACCTTCAACCATCTTGAGATGGTAAGAATTCTACTTCTACTTACATAAGCCTCCATCATTTTGATGTTTTAACAACCCTACTGATTCAGAAATTCTTCAACATAACAAAAGATCACAAGTTTCCTAAAATTTCAGGGCTTCCATAGCCAAATTTAGAATTCATTTCATATCCACAGATGCTAAGGAATAAAGTCACCAAATCTAGGTTCCTGAATCAATTAGAGATAGCATGTCAGGGTGGCTATAGTTGGCTATGTACAAAGAGCCCTAATGAGATGAAAATGGAGCATCTGTCTATTCAAAAATCAAGCTCGAACAGCCTTCCTTGTACGTTCTGACAGGAATGATGCTGCTGGTGGCAAAACCCCAGTAATGTCCTCTGATCATTGGGACAGCTCTTGGTTTGTAAAAACTATGTTCAGGGATAATAAATCATCATGCTACCCAAACTAACAGTCAAGAAAACTAGAAAACACATAAGCCTCTCTGTTCATTCTACCTGATGAGTCTAACCAGTCAACTCAGATTTCAGGGGTACCTTGTCACTCAAAAGGCCAGTAATGCCTAGAAGACCATAGCATGGTCACCTGTGAACTGTGAAACCTTAGGCTACCTCTTCTACACTCAGAAGTTTCCATGGCTTCTCGCCATAGTTCCATATACCCAAGAGCACTATAAAGAGGAGCAGCTCTTAAGGAGTTGACAGCTAACCTCCTGTGTTATTCCCTATGCAGGGTTCATTACTTGTACAAAGAACAGGTATCAAACCTAGAAAACAATATGCCTGTGCCCCAGGAGACCTCAGGGCCCATTAAGCAGAGCAGAGCTCTTCAGCATCCAAGAACTGACTGGGCTCAGGTCTTGTTTTACTGCTAGACGGTGTCTCATCTCTACTTCTGGACGACTTTACATCTGTCTTTTCTACTGGCCCATGGGATTTATGCTGCCTGCAGGCCCAGCAGAAACACCTGAGCCACCTCTGAAAGCTTTCAGAAACACTAGAGGAAAAGAGTTTTTTGCAAGGGTGGAAGAACTGATAGAATACAAGCATGAAGAGAATGGCTGTGCAGTACCCAACGAGCAGCTGCAGAATCAACAGAGGTGCACACACATACATATAGATGTCAGTCTTGAAAAGATACCACAGGAGGAGGAGGATGGCATTCTCAATGAATCTCATCATATAATATACAAGTATCTGATACCAATTCTGGGACTTGCTGATGAGGTCAGGGCTGTCGATTTTCAGCTGTACAGCAGACCAGCAGAACATGTTGATACCGGTATAGAGTAAAGTGAGGAAGCATAGTACGATGGTGGTACCCACTCGACTGAGGGCCTTCTCTATGTTCTCAGGGAATGGGGAGCCACTGTACCAGAAGAGGATCCAGGGGTACAAGAAGAAGTTGAAGAAGTTGATGAGTATGATAATCACCACCCAGGTCTTCAGGACGGAGGTAAAGAGAACCAGGACTACAACTCGTGTGGCAATCTCAAAGCTCCTCCAGAGGAAGATACAGACATAGGCCAGAGGCTTCACGTTGACCTCGTACTCATCGTACTTGATTTTGATGGCTAGGATATTGCAGCGCAAGGCTCCATACACAATGGACAACAGGGATATGGTCATGAGGAGGCCTTTGGAGAAAAAAGAGAAAGCACTGTCAATTTCACTTCCACCAGAAATCCTATTGTGGCAGACACTCTGTCAGTCCCCAATCTGCATTCCCTGGAATCCCCTGTTTTATATACACAGGCTGTCAATATTTGCCCACTGTCCCTGGGTACATTTCCCAGAATTGCAGAAGGCTGCTCTGGTTAGGTGCGTGGAAGGCTGAAGTGCCAGGAATTAATACCCCTGGGAGAACCCTTAATATCCCAATTCCAGCCCTGATTAGGAGCTGAAATATAAGTACACTGGCTTACCATCCCTTAGGTAGTGTAAACCGGAGGTATGTGTTCTATACCATTTCCTAGTGTTTCCTCATAGGATTAACTTCTAGTCATTCACAGTGATAGCTGTCTAATAGTTGTCAACATTTATTGGCTGCCTTCCCTTCCCTGTCTTATTTCTCTTCTCCTATGCTCCTTACCCCTTTCTCCCAAAATACATGTACTCAAATTCTTTGCTAAGAGTTTGATTCAGGGTAACTCAATACACCTTCCTGGCATCATCTTCCTAGTCTATCTGAATATGTAGAGTCCTTGACATGGTGTCTTTTGTTTCCTCAATTAACTTCTAAACTTCTGAGAAATAAGACTGACCATGTCCAATATTTTCTTTTTATGCCCCCTTAACATATACCAGTAGTAGATATACAAACAGAAGGCACTCAGTAATAAGTTTCTCAGGATGTTTTTCTCTACCTTCAGGACCTTTTAAGCATATATACTGACTATAAAATGCTCCCTGCTGTTACATTCTTAAATTCTGTAGAGAGCTAAAAAAATGAGACTGAGAATCTGTCTTGGGCAGAAAGGCCTTAGCGTTTCAAGAAGTCTCAATTCTAGCTGTTTATTTCTTAAAATGACTTAAGGCTAACGAGTTATCCAGTTTATAATAGAAGCAGAAGATCGAGCAGACAAGATGTGGCTCATTTAAATGGCTCATGGTATTATGTTCCAGAGCACAACACTGGTGGCCTTGAGTTCTATTACCTATGAAATATGCTGCCAACTCATGAGCACAGACTGTGTGGTCAAAACGGAAATATAATGACAACAAGCTGCCAGTACCTCCACATATTGGCACAAGGAGGGATGAGAGGCAGGACTGTGAGTTAAGAGCTGAGAATCTGGCTCTGGTTTTATCCTGCCTCACCAGTTTCTACTGGGAAAATGGTAACCTCTCTGGATTCTGTTTTCTCACCCAGAAAACTGAGATGATAATACCTTCCATGCCTACTGTTTCTTTTTTTAACTGTCTTGAAATATGCTTCTTTATTTTGATTAACTGTATTTAGCATGGTTTTTATGTTCATAGAAGAATTGAGCAGAAAGTACAGAGATTTCCCATATACTCCCTGGCCCCACACAAGCAGTTTCCCCCATTATCCACATTCCAAACCACAGAGGTATATTTGTCACAATCGATGAACCTACATTGATATATCATTATAACTTAAAGTCCATAGTTAACACTGGGACTCACTCTTGGTGTTGTATACTCTATGAGCTTGGACAAATGTGTAATGACATGCTTCCACCACTATAGCATCAGAGTAGTTTCACTGTCCTAAAAATCCTCTGTGTTCCACCTATTCACCCTTCCCCTCCTCTCCAATCTCTGGCAACCACTGATCTTTTTACTGTCTCCATAGTTTTACCTTTTCCAGAATGTCATATAGTTGGAATCATCTAATATGTAGCCTTTCCAGATTGGCATATTTCACTTAGTAATATACATTAAGTGTCTTCCACCATATTTTCTCATGGCTTGATAGCTCATTTTTTTCTTTTTTTGAGACAGGGTATCACTCTTACTCTGTCATCCAGACTGGAGTACAGTGGCACAATCACGGCTTACTGCAGCCTTGACCTGGGCTCAAGTGATCCTCCCTCCTCCCACCTCTTCCTCTCAAGTAGCTAGGACTACAGCATGTGACACCATGCCTGGCTATTTTTTTTTTTTTTTTTGTAGAGACAAGGTTTCACTATGTTGCCCAGGCTGATCTCGATCTCCTGGGCTCAAGGAATTCTCCCACCTCAGCCTTCCAAAGTGCTAGAATTAAAAGTGTGAGCCACTGTGCCTGGCCTTGATAGCTTATTTGTTTTTAGTGCTAAATAATATTCAATTACCTGGATGTGCTACAGTTTATATATCCATTCACCTATTAAAATACATATTCATTGCTTCCAAGTTTTGACAATTATGAATAAAGATGCTATAAACATCCACGTGCAGGTTTTTGTGCGGACATGTTTTCAATTTCTTTGGGCAAGGGGTGTGATTTGCTGGATCATATGGTAAGAGGATGTTGTTTAGTATTGTAAGAAACCTCTCAGGGCTCATGCCTGTAATCCCAGCACTTTGGGAGACCACGGCGAGAAGACTGCCTGAGCCCAGAGGTTCGAGATCAGCCCGGGCAACCTGGTGAGATCTCATCTCTACAATAAATCACAAAATTAGCTGGGCATGGTGATGCATGCCTGTGGTTCCAGCCACTTGGAAGGCTGAGGCAGAGGGATCACCTGAGCCTAGCAGGTTGCGGCTGCAGTGGCCGTGAGCATGTCACTGCACTCCAGCCTGGGCGACAGAGTGAGACCCTGACTCAAAAAAAAAAAAAAAAAAAAAAAAAGAAAAGGAAAAAAGAAACCTTCCAACTGTCTTCCATAGTAGCTGCACTCATTTGCATTCCCATCAGCTATGAATGAGAGTCCCCGTTGCTTCACATCCCTGCCAGCTTTTGGTACTGCCAGCGTTCTGGATTTTGGCCAATATATTTAAGGTGTATAACATGTTTTGATATACACATATATTATGAAATGATTACTACAGTTAAGTTAACTAATATATCTATCACCATACACAGTTACATTTCTGGGGGTGAGAACACCTAAGATATACTCTGTTAGCATATTTCAAGTATACATACAGTATTATTAACTATAGTCACTATGCTGTACATTCATCCTTTGGTCAACATTTCCTCATTTACCCCACCTCATCCCTGTCCCTGGTAACCACCATTCTATTCTTTGGTTCTATGAATTAGACTTTTTAAAATTACATGTATGTGTGAGACCATATGGTATCTTTCTTTCTGAGTCTGGCTTATTTCATTTGGCATAATATCCTCCAGGTTTATCTACATTGTAGAAAACGGCAGAATTTCCTTGTTTTTTTAAGGTGCATAATGGCATCTCATTATTTTTTTAATTTGCATTTCCCTGACGACAAATAGTGTGGAGAATCTTTTCACATGCTTATTTTCCATCTGGCTATCTTTGGTGAGGTGTCAGTTAGGGTCTTTAACATATTTTGTAAACGGATTGTTTTCTTATTGTTGAGTTTTAAGATTTGTTTGTATAAAGTTAACAGTCCTTTATCAGGTATGTCTTTTGCAAATATTTTCTCTCAGCTTGTGGCTTATTTTTGCAGAGCAGGAATTTTTAATTTTAATGAATTCCAGCTTATCAATTCTTTCATGAATCAAACCTTTGGTGTTGTATTTAAAAAGTAATCACCAAACCCAAGGTCATCTAGAGTTTCTCCTATGTTATCTTCTAAGAGTATTATAGTTTTGCATTTTACATTTAGGTCTGTGATCTATTTTGAGTTAGTTTTCGTGAAAGGTGTAAGGTCTAGAGCCTTTTTTTTTTTTTTTTTAGCATGTGGATGTCTAGTTGTTCCAGTACCAATTGTTAGAAAGATTATCATTTCTAATTTCTCCATTGTATTGCCTTTGCTCCTTTGTCAAAGATCAGTTGATTATTTTTATGTGGGTCTATTTCTGGGCTCTCTATTCTGTTCCATTGATCTATTTATCTATTCTTTTGCCAATACTGCACTATCTGCATTACTGTAGCCTTACTCATGCCTGCTTCTGAAAATGTAATTCCATGTAATGCTATCCATGTAGCATAATTGTCTCTACCTAAATGTATAATTTGAAATGCATTGGAATAAATTTTCTTTTTCTTATTTAAGTTTTGAATCAATGAATAAACATTTATATTGGTGAGCATAAATTCTCTAAGGCCTTGGTATTTATTTGTCTGGAAGAAATAATCATATTCAAAGTCAAATTTCCTCATAGTCTGCTGGCATTGACTTAAACTCTCTCTGTCATTCACTGGAAAGACCAGCTTATATTAAGTAAATTTTAAAAAATAAAACCATCCTTGTCTGAGTACACTGGAAAGTAATTGGACTGAGTTACTTTTCCTGAGAGGTTACCTCAGTAGAGCATTGCAAAGCAGAACATGTTCGTGATTTACTTTTATATGTGTGGTTACAAATTTCCACACTCTAAAATTCCAGTATTGAATCTTTTTCTTTTAGTTCTTATGTTCTCTTTACTATAAGAAAAATACTTTAAATGCAGAAGATGAGCTAAGCATGAATGATTAAAATGTAAATTATCTAGTTATACATACACAGTATTTACATTGTTAGAGTTATTGTATTCTAACTCTGAAATGTTTATTGCTTTTAACAATACAATGACTCAAATAATTTTTTCAAGTATCTATCAGTTTTTCTCTTGTTAGGTCAATTATTTCCAAGTTATAACTTTTTCTCTATCAAGAGAATTAGCAATTACTTCCCAGTTGGTGCCTAGTAGTAATCAACTACAGAAGTCTTCTGAGAATGCAGAAAAATTATCTTGAAATAACTGGCTTCAATCATCGCTTTTACCATTGTGCATTCACTGCAAAAGATCACAGATATAAATGGGGCCAGCTAGAAGCCCGAACTTCACCTGCACACAGCCTACTTATGCAGCAAATCCTCACTTGTACCCTCCAACTGAAAGAATGAAAGAGGGAGGG
>NW_007046009.1:108634-124075 GCF_000164805.1 Carlito syrichta
AGGGAGGGAGGGAGGGAAGGAGGGAGGGAGGGAGGAATGAAAGGTGAGGAAAGGAGATACACTGGGAAGACAAGAAACTTGTGCAGAAAGCTTTCAATATATGTTTCTTTCTACATCTAGAATGAAGCTGTTATCTAAAGAATAAGTAGGATGATGCTCATGCAAATACCTATTTATTCAAACTTAAATGTAGAAAAGTTTCCTGATGCCATTTCCCAACCTTATCTTCCCACAGTCAACACAAAAGGGGAGCAGTTGGCAGTCCTGGCTAGATAAGTGGCATTTCACAGAAGTCTAGCATCCTCTAATAATCCTATTTTCATTTCCTATGTTTATGTACAGAGGTAGGCATTTTGCTGTTTTCATCTTTTATTAGAAAGTAAGACATCACTTTAGTCAAAGCTAAAAGGAAGGCTTTGGCAATATTCCAAACTATTGTCACACTCCTAAAGCTTCCTCCACCCAATTCCAGCCAAATGAACTCCTTACAAATGAATTTTTCCTATTTCACAGAGAAATACATTGTCACTAGGCACGGGTTTGCTCATTTTCTGACTTGACATCAAAAACTTTATTTCTATATAAAGTGATGGAGAACATTTTATTCTCAGAATCCCTCTTAGGAAAGAAATCCTATTTGTAGGACAAGGGAACAGTTTCTTGGTTGCTTTGGAGAGATAATACAGCCTGTCTGCAAGATGGCGGATGACAGATGGATTGTTCTCTGTAATGTGATTACCCTCTGTAGACACTGAATCTTCAGTAAAATGACTGAAGTCATGAAATGCTAGGGTGAAACAGATTTTTTAAAAATAGTGAATGACTTCCAAGTGAGAACTGAGGCAGGCTAAAGGGATATGGAATATACTGGCAGACAAATACTGGAGGAAGTTAGCACAGTAAGCTCCAAAAGTTAACATTTTAACCAGATTTCTGAAAGGCAGTAATTCTTACCCTTTTTCCTCCAACTCAGTGAACAAAACATCTTTCTGACTATCCAGGGCCAGGGCCTTCATACTCCATCACTTGCCTCCTCAAAAACTTTGCTCCATCAATTATCGTGTTTCTCTTCTAAATTTTCTTTCTTTTTTTTTTTAAACATATTTTTTATTTTAAAATTGTGGAGTACAATTAAGGGTTAGGTATACAAATATGCATCGTTCAGGCACCCTTGTTGATAAGGGGTGTCCCCCCCCATCCCCAGACAGATATTGACTACCATTAATCCCACCACCCTTGCCCTCCCTGCCCCCCCATAGATCCTTTTCTTATAGTATTACAATAGATGTTCAAGGTTCACTTATGAGTGAGAACATGTGATACTCAGATCTTTGTTGCTGTGAAAGATCACTATTATAGACCTCACTAATCATCAAGGAGATGCAAATTAAAGCTACACTGAGATACCACCTAACTCCAGTCAGGATGGCCATTATCAATAACTCAAAAAATAACAGATGCTGGAGAGGATGTGGTGAAAAGGAAACACTTATACACTGTTGGTGGCAGTGTAAACTAGTGCAACCTCTATGGAAAGCAGTGTGGCGATTCTCTTCTAAATTTTCAACTGCCACAGGACACTGTCATGTGAGGGGGGGGCACATAACAATGCAAAGGGTATCTAGTCCTAAGCCAGGAAAAGTGAGGACAAGTTGGAGGCCCAAACTTCACCAGCATGTATATTACTTATGTACGTAATCATGACTTATACTTCACATCTCTATAATAAAATAAAGTTATTAAAAAATAAAATAAATTTTCAACTGCTCCCTCAATCCTAGCTCTTTTCCTCTAATGTATGAAACTGTCTAAGTCAGCCACATCTTAAAACAATCCTGAATTGGTAAAAACATACACAATTGTCGAAGGCATGTGATAGATGCATGGGAGTTCATTGTAATATCCTCTCAATCTTTTTGTATGTTGGAAAATTTCTATAATAACAAATATAAAAGGAAGGAAAGAAGGGAGAGAGGAAGAAAGAGAGATGGAGGAAGGAAAAAGCCCTCCCTTTACCCTGCATCCCTATTCTATTATTACACTCTAAGGTTTTTCAGTCAGTTCTCTTAAGTTGTCTCTAATCAAAACACTCATTTCCCAAACTCCTTGCAGTCTGAAGTTTGGTCTTGCTTTTTCTTGATCTCTCTACAACACTTGACACTGTTCATTCCCACCTTCTTGAAACTCTTCCTGTAGTAACGATCACATTATTTTCTCTTAACTGTTCTCTCACTTTCCAGGCAGCACTTTCTCAGTGCCTTTATAAACACTCAGAAAACCATGGGTTTATTTTATCCTTATATCCAATGACCTGCCATATTTCTCTTCCTAAATATCCTGTAGGTGCCTGAAAAAATTAACATGGATATAACAAAACTTATATTTCCTTGAAAATCTCCTCTTACATTCCCTCTAGCAGTCCATGACACCATCACCCTAGATCATCCTATCCAGTAATCTACATTCTAGGACTCTTAACCTTCCTTTCTTGTCACAACCAAATAGAACTCTAAGTTCTTGTTACTCAGCATGGCTCATGGACCAGCATCTTTGGCACTGACTAGTAGTTTGTTAGAAGTACCCCCTAAGTTAGACCCAGACCCCCTGAGTTAGAATCTGTATTATAACAAGACTTTTCAGGTAATTTGTATGCACATTAAAGTTTGACAAATACTTCTCTCAGTTATCTTCCTCCCCCGCTTTCTGATTCTGTCACTTGTTAACTATTATGTGGCTCTTGCCACAGAGTCCAAACTCATCCGTTTTTCTGTCACCACCTTTCTTTCTCTTTTTTGTCTGCCTGGCTAAACCCTACTTATTCTTCAAGGTTCAGTAAAAGTGTCATCTCATCAATGATGCCTTCCTCAGCCTTTATTCAACTACATTCATTCAGCTGTGCTAAATTGCTTCTAAGACTCTTCCAGGATCAGTTAACTACCAGTCTATTGGGATCTCACAACCACCCATGTATACCTTTATCTCATCACATGGTAACTTTGAGTCACTTGTCTTTTTCCCATAAGAGTGCAGTCTCCTAGAGGTAGCTATTATTTCATACAGATTTTTATCACCAGCACCCAGCACAATGACTGACCCAAAGAAGGTAATCAATAATATATGCATAAAGAATAAGTGAAAGAATAAATGAATGAAAAATTATACAAGCTATAAACTGCCTTTTCCCACTATGGAATGAGGAATTTAAGCACCACCTTTCCCAAAGACATAATTGGAGTGGAACAAAGAAAATTCTCAAAGTGACTTTTACCATAAAGTGACTCCTGGGGTTATAGGCTTTCTGTGCAAATATACCAGTCTCTGTGTGCCTTTCACAATGAAGAAATCGTCCCTGTTTCCAACCTTTCCTGAGAAGAACAATCCAAACTAGAAAAGGTCTTTGAGATTTAAAGTCTACAATCTAAAAATGCTCTTTGAAGGAAGTGAAAGGCCTACAACACAGAGTTATATAGGAACAAGGCACTATTCTCTGGCCATAGGAGTAACTCTAGAAGCTGAGTGCTGCTTCAAGATGTGAGACCCAACCAGGAATTCATACAAGTCTAGATTATCTGGGCAGTGTTGTGTCTTTCTAGACTACTTTTCTTGCTGGGTTCCACAGTTTACTCCCTGGGGTTAGCCTTAATCACTTATTCTAGATCCCAGTGTTCTGCTTTAATTCTATCCCAGGTCCTGACAACCCGTCAGCAAATTATTAATAAAAAGGTTGAAGCCGGGCTCGGTGGCTCAGCCTGTAATCCCGTGCCTTTGGGAGGCTGAGGTGAGTGGATTGCCTGAGCCCGCAGGTTCGAGACCCGCCTGGGCAGCGAGACCTCATCTCTACAATAAATCAAAAAATCAGCCGGGCGTGGTAGCGCATGCCTGTAATTCCGGCTACTTGGAAGGCTGAGGTGGAAGGATCGCCGGAGCCCAGCAGGCCGAGGCTGCAGTGGCTGGAAGCAGCCACTGCACTCCAGTCTGGGCGACAGGGTGAGACTCCAACTCGGAAAAAAAAAAAAAAAAAAAGGTTGAGAATGAGAGAGATCATCATCACCATGAATTTGTGCCCACATCTGCCAACTGTCTCTCCCAGTTGCTACCACAAATACTGCTTTTGGCTCTTTATTTTAACAGCTTTATTGAGATCTAATTCACATACACTTAAAATGAACAAGTTACTGGACGTTTAAGTATATTTAAAGATAATGTAGCCATCATCAGAGTCAATTTTAGTACATTTTCATAAAAAGAAACCCCATACCTTTTAGCTATCACCCCTCCAGTATTGCCTCCCACTCCCAGCCCTAAGTAACTACTAATCTACTTTCTGTCTCTATAAATTCCCATATACTGGACTTTCATATAAATAAAATAATATAATATATGGTTTTTGTGACTGGTTTCTTTCACTAAGCATTTTTTATTTTAAAGTTCATCCATATGAGGTCTGACATCTGAGGTCTGGCAATTAAGTTCGCAAAGTCATCCTAGAAAAAGTGCTACATATCTCATTGTTAAATATCACTATGGTCACCTTTGAGGTACTCCTCTTGGGAAGTATGCACTGATGCAAGTGTCCAGCCACCCATCAAAGCAATTTTGGAACTCTTTTTCTGGAATGGCCATCAGAGCTGTTTTCATATTACCCTTGATGCACTGAATGTCATCAAAATGTCTTCCTTTTAATATTTCCTTTATCTTTATGAATTTTCTTCTATCTAGATATTCTAATGGGTGTGAAGTTATATCTTGTGATTTTGATTTGCATTTCCCTGATGACTATGAATTCCAGTTTACTTTCACATGATTATTGGCCATTTGTATATCTTCCTTGGTTGTTTTTGGTTTTAACTATGAATAAAACTCATAATATATCCCACATTGTCCTATAGGTATCCCAGAATTCAAAGGCCAGATGCACAGACTATATTATAGAATAAAATATCAGCCTTACAGTTATCAATGACCACTTAAAATGAAAAAAAAAGGACAATTCTATCTTCTTGGGCTTTTTTAATTTCCTAAAAAGGATATAAAAAAGCAAAGGGGATTTCCATGCTAGCAATGGTAGATTAACTTGTTTTGATCCATTATTTCTGCCAAGAACAACTAGACAAACATCTGTTCAAAGGTAACAGAGATCTTCCAAAGCAGTGAGTACTTCTGGGGCTAAGATCTCTGAGAGAGGAAAAATCTCCAGAGAAAATTCTGAAGCTGCTTTCTCCCTCGAGACATTTGTCCAAATGAAATCAGATACTAAGAGACCGAGAATCTGAGCAACTATCAGCAGTCTCTCAAAGCTGGTGGGTGTGGGAACACACACTGACTTTCTGGCCCAATAATAGCTCTTATATATATATAAAGCTTTCTGGTGGAAACTCAAAGGACACTAAAAGTAAAGGTAGCCAGGCATGGTGGTTCACTCCTGTAATCCCAGCACTTTGGCAGGCAGAGGCGAGAGAACTGCCTGAGCCCACAGGTTTGAGACCTGCCCGGGAAATAGGGAGAGCCCTCACATCTACAATAAATCAAAAAATTAGCTGGGTGTGGTAGTACATGCCTGTAGTTCCGCTACTTGGAAGGCTGAAGCGGAGGGATCCCTTGAGCCCAGCAGGCCAAGGCTGCAGTGGCGTGAGCATGCCACTGCACTCCAGCCTGGGCAACAGCGTGAGACGCTGACTCAAAAAATAAATAAATAAACAAAAATAAGAATGACTGAAATTAAATTAAGTCCTCAAAAACTGAAGTATAGATTTCAACCAATTAAAGTAATGATTAATTCAAGTTGATCTGCATCTAGTCAAGCTGCCTGCCATAAACAAAAATAAAATCTTCTTGAAAAAAGAGAGCTCATTCAGTGACTCCTATCATCTCTACTTTTACCATACAAATATCTGCACTAAATTAAAATAACATGGCATGATAACAACACAAATAAAAAATGACCCAAATCCAAAATTAATAAAAACAGATCTATAAGATACACAGCCTTTAGAATTATCTGACATGAACTTAAAAATAACTGTAATTAATATTTATGAAATTATATGATATTATACATAATTATATGTTTATGAAATTAAATTATCAGAGACTAGAAAGTATTTAAAAAACCCAATTCCACTTCTAGAACTGAAAAATTTTATAATTACAATTAAGAAATCAACAGATATGTTTAAAAGCAGATTAGACACAGTTATAAAGACAAATCATACTCACTAGAAGGCAGGTCAGAAGAAAATATTTAAATGGAAAAAGAAGCATGAAAAACTTATGGGAAAGTGAAAATGTCCCAGAAAGAGAAAAAAAAAAAAAGGCTCAGAGGCAACATAAGGCTGATAAGGACTGAGAAACTTCCCAAACTGCCAAAATATCAAACCACAGACTGAAGAAATGCAACAAACCTCATGTACGATAAATATGAAGAAAGTCTCAACTAAGCATAGAATGTTATAATGGTTCGACACCAAAAACAAAGATAAAATCTTAAAAAACAGTCAGAAACAAACAGAATACCTTCAAAGAAGCAACCACAATGACAGCTGACAGCAGCATCTCAACAGAAATAATGGAAGCCTGAAGACAAAGGGATGAAAACCTCAAAGTAAATAACCTCTAACACAGACGTCCATACCAAAAGATGAAGGCAAAAGACATTTTCTGACAAAACAAAAATGAGGAGAGGGAATTGTCACCAGCAGACCCACTCTGTAGTACTTCGGGTCCGTGGGACATGAGCCCACAAGGATGCACAGAGAATAAGAAATTATGAACAGAGTCCAAAATGGTAAAAACAACTCAATTTTTTTAGATGGGCAAAAGAACTAAACAATCACTTCACACACATGCATGCACGTGCATACACACACACACACACACACACACACACACACACACACACACACACACACACACACACACACACTCCAAAATGCCCACTGAAGACATACAAAGGAAATCAAGCTCATAAGTCATCAGGAAATACTAATTCAAACTAAAATGAGATACTACTACATATCCACTAAATCACAAAAAGTAAAACCATGTGTTGGCAAGGATGTGGAGCAACTAGAACTCTCATATGTTGCTTTTAGGAGTGTAAAATGGCAAAACAGCTTTTGCAGTTTCTACTGAAGCTAAATATTGGTATTCCCTATGGCCCAGCAGTTCTACTTCTGAGTATATATGCAACAGGAATGAATATATATGTTTTCTAAAGGCATGCACAAGGATATTTACAGAGGCATTATTTTTTATAGTCACAATCTGGAAATTACCACAATTAATCAAGAGCAGGATGTGTCAATACATTGCGGTATATTCATATAGTAGAATACTACACAGCAATGCTAAGGAACAAACTTCTACTGGAAGCCACAGCATGGATAACTGTCACAGTGTTGTGTGAAAAAAGCTAGCCTTCTAATTCCAATTATATAAAAGAGAAAAGCAGGAAAAATTAACCTGTGGTGTTAGACATCTTTCTGCTGACTGGTTACCCTTTGGGGAGGAGAATAAGGAAAGTGATTGAAAAGGGACATGAGGAAGCTTTTGGGGTGCTGGTACTCTTTTGTTTCTCGACTTGGATATGGGACATGAGTATGTTTACTTTGTGATAATTCATCACACATGCACTCAAAAGATGATATACTCATCTTTTGATGAGTATCCTTTTCTGTATGCATTTTATACTTCAATAAAAATACGTATATTTTTAAAACTAGGTGTACTACTACTTTACTTAGTAGGCATTCAGTAAATGTTTATTTGATTGTATTTTTAAGGCAAAAAGAATACCCTTTCATCATTACAATGAAATTGTTTCACAAGTATTTTCTTTCTCTATGCTGGCAAAATGTCAAGTAGAAAATAAACATAGCATAAACCCCTACTTAGATCACTATAGCAAAACTTGTTCTACAGATGTAACCAGTAAGACACCCTGGTAAAGTAAAAAAAAAAAATCTTAAAGTCTTAGTGACTAAGATCTTACTTAAAGTAGATAAAAAAACTCTCTTGAACATCTTCCAGTTGACCAGATGTTTAGTCAGAAACTGAGGATTTTTCTTTCAATATATCCACCTCGTATTTATATCCTATTTGGTTCTCAAAATTGTCAGAACAAATATTATGTCCCATCATTCACAACCCACATGATGTGATTATAACTGTAAACTCTACAATCCCCAGAGATCCTGAATGAGTCTCTTCTTTTCTCCCAGACATATTTCAATTTTTTGTCTAAGACCTGGAAAATAAGAGCTTCTCCAGCTCATCTTTCTCATACTCAAAAATATTATTGCAGCTGAGCTCGGTGGCTCAGCCTGTAATCCTAGCACTTTGGGAGGCCGAGGTGAGTGGATTGCCTGAGCCCGCGGGTTTGTGACCAGCCCGGACAACTTGGCAAGACCTCATCTCCACAATAAATCAAAAATTAGCCAGGTGTGGTAGTGTAGGCCTGTAGTTCCAACTACTTCAAAGGCTGAGGCAGAAGGATCACCAGAGCCCTGCAGGTAGATGCTGGGGTGGCCGTGAGTGTACCAATGCACTCCAGCCTAGACAACACAGTGAGACTCCATCTCCAAAAAAAAAAAAATTATTGCACTCTTCTCTTACTTCACGCCAGGGGACTACTGTTAGAGTTTTACAGGTACTAATCACGTAATTCTAACAACAATCCTATAAAGTAGATACTGTTATTATCCTCATAATACAGTTGATGAAGCAGAGACACATACATGTCAAGTAACTTTCCAGAGATCACTCAACTAACAGAGCTGGAATTCGAACCTAATCAGTCTTGCTCTAGAATCTTGG
Source organism: Carlito syrichta (assembly GCF_000164805.1). Taxonomy (NCBI): domain Eukaryota; kingdom Metazoa; phylum Chordata; class Mammalia; order Primates; family Tarsiidae; genus Carlito; species Carlito syrichta. The sequence goes on from NW_007046009.1 coordinate 117,449, forward strand.
TCTTGTCCAATAGCCTTTTTTTCCCTAAATAAATATAATTAGTTATATTTCCATAGCAGTGATATGAGCTCCACTTTTTAATCTCCTTTATCAATGCTCCAGAGGAAGAAGGAGACTTCTACCTATAAAACTGCTCAGGGCCTCAAGAAGTCTGGAGAATCCCCTCAAAGTACTTTCAGGAATTGTTCAATTCTTCCTTGCTCCCAGTGAGCCCAAATTTCATATCTGTCTTATATAGAGTATTCCATATATAAAGACCTCCTGAAATCACTTAGGGGTGGGTAAACCTCACTGTGCTAAATTAGTTTCTGGGAATCACTTTTCAAAGCAAAACCAGTGATCAGAAGGAAGTGGTGCAGGGGCAGATGCCTCTATCTGCCCTACCAACTGTCCTCCCCCTTTCTTATCATCCTGTTTCAGGCACAAAAAAGAGGCATCAGTGAGTTAATCTAGACCAAAACAAAAACAAAAACAAAAACAAAAACAACTCCCAAAAACCTTGCCCTCAATAGCCAGATCAGGGAAGTAAGTTAAGTAAGTTATCTAACAGCAAAATGGTGGCAGGACCACTTAGAATCCCAAGTAGAGGTTCTCGATTCTGCTGCAAATTCTAAGCTAAAGTAATGCATGGCAAACCCTCTTAACATGTAGTTATTCATGTACAGCGAACTTTGTAAATAAGGTGTGACTAACAGACCCTCCACAACTGAAATAATCTTTTGCATTTTTTTCTTTGCCAACACTTGAACCATAGACACAAATATTTAGACATGCACTATTAACCCCACTAATCTTCTCAACTCCCACAATAATCTTCAGTATAACTCCCCCAAGTTATCTTCCCTTCTCTCTTTTCAAATACTTTGTTCTGTTCTCCTCATTTTATGGTCTCCTTTGATATGTGTCCACAGTTGTAAGCAACATTAAGCCTTTTAAAAATAGGTAAGGTATAAACATTAATTGATAGATAAATGGCTTGGACCCTGCAAAGAACTTAGTTCTCCTTCTGTGTGCGATTGTACCTGATCGGTTCCTTCACTTCTAAGCTGCACTACCAAAACCTACTTAGAGATATGGGTGAGGAATCAGCCTTATACTGAATACTGGATTATTCAAATATAGGCTCTAGAAAGAAACCTAACAAGCTCTATAAGCAACATTGCCATGTTCCAGTAAACCCTTGACAACTCATTCTCATGTGGAAGTAGATGGAAAGTGTGCATCTTCCCATTGAATACTAGTAAGTAACTTCCACTGGCTTGTGATCACAAACTCCAGAAAAAAATATTGAAGCCAACACCAGGCAAAATCCATGCCTAAATAAGAACTCTTGGTACTGTGGAATCATTATTTTCCCCCAACACATTTGGAGGTGGGTTCAATTTAGAAGGAATTAATATGAATTCACCTTCAAGTCTTGCTGACTTTATATCATCTTACAATTGGCATATACCATCACGTAATCGTATAGACTAGCATCCCCATCCTTTTTGGCATCAGGGACCAGTTTCGAGGAAGACGATGTTTTCCATGTATGGGGCCGGCAAGGGGATCATCAGGCATTAGATCCTCATAAAAAGTGCATAACCTAGATTCTTCACATGCATGACTCACAATAGAGTTTGTGCTCTTATAAGAATCTAATTTCTCCACTTATCTGACAGAAGGCAGAGCTCTGCTTGCCTGATGCTCAACTCCTGCTGTGTGGCTCAATTCCTAACAGGCCACAGACCTGTACCAGTCCATGGCATGGGAGTTGGGGACCCCTGGTATAGACCATTGTTTAAATTGTTATAGCAGCTATGTATACTACATTGAATATAGCTGAAAATGATCTTTGGTGCAGAAAAGCATTAAATGGAAGTGTCATTAGAAATTTAAGCTGATAGGCCAGGCGCAGTGGCTCACACCTATAATCCTGTAACTTTGGGAGGCTGAGGTGAGAGGACTGCCTGAGCCTAGGGGTTGAGACCAGCCTGGGCAACTTAGTGAGACCTTAACTCTATAATAAATAAAAAAATTAGCCAGGTGTGATGCACGTGCCTATAGTTCTGGCTACTTGAAAGGCTGAGTTGGAAGGATCACCTGAGTCCAGCAGGTGGAGGCTGCGGTGGCCATGAGCATGCCACTGCACTCTAGTCTGGGTGACAGAGTGAGACTCCAACTCAAAAAAAAAAAAAAAAGAAAGAAAGAAATTTAAGCCAATAAAGTAAGAAAAATACCATGCCTTCCAATCTAATATAAAATATAGATGGCACTTCTTTCTTGGATTTGCAATATGTGACACAGATCATAGATGGTCTACAAATCTAAAACATTTTTCTTTTATCTTGTTAGAGAAAAGGGTTGCCCACCCTATAATAGAACACTTTTCAGCCACAAAAAGAATGAACTAGTACTACATTCATCAACATAAATAGTTCTCAAAAATATAATGCTGAGCAAAAAACGCAAGTAGCATACTGATATTTGCAGTGTGATAAAATTTAAAGACCTACAAAACCAATATGGACTATTTATAGATCCAATACATATACAGCAAAGGTATAAATCATGCATGAGAATAATAAATTCTAAAATCATGACAAGGAAATTTCAAAGGATACTCCAACTGTACTAGTACTTTTATTTCTCAAAAAGAAAAAAGGCACTTCTAAAGTAAATATGTTATGTAAAGATTTGATAAATCAGTCAAAGAAGAATGTGGATGCTTGTTATATTAGTCTCTACTCCTATTTGTTTTATGATTTTACAATAATAATGTTTTGAATTAATATACAAAGAAAAAATATCTGCAATTAATTAGTGTCAGTATTACAGGGATTGATGTGTGGTTATCAGCAAGGTCTCTAGGAAAAAACAAACAAACAAACAAACAAAAACCATCGGCTGACTTCCTGTGGACAAATCAGAGAAATCACAGCAATACACTAATGTTAGCACAGTTAGGAAGGTTCACAAAAGGATAAATAATCTATACTCATTACTCTGTCTCCTGTTAAGAGGTGTTTCTTAAGGAGTGAGTAGGACTGTAGCTTTTGAGTTGTCTTAGTCTCACATCCTTGTTAACTACTGGATTCAGACATAAATTTATAGCTGAGACAAAATTAGAAAGATAAATAAAAGAATCATGATTCAAAATTATTTCATTAGGCAGCTACCTTGGGCTTGAATCCAAGAAAAGGAAATGTAACAAGGAAAAATATCAAGTTCCTCCTTTAGTTATTTAAAAATATACTATTCAGGTACAAGATGGGAAATCTTGGAGCTGGGCAAATTTACTAGACCGTTTTTTAATATAAACAAACTGTGAGATTCAGCTCTTCCAAAAGCCACAACATTTGAGCTTATAAATAAAATCAGTGTTCTGATTAAAGCAAAGATAACAAAAATAAAATAAAACACAGTCCCACTGCTTTCTGCTTCTGTCAAAATAAGTCTGTAGTATCACATCCAATCATGAATGTCACGTTTTATGAAAAAAGTAACAAGCCAGATTTTTCTCAAGTACCGTAACCTTGAGAGTGAAGTCTATAAAGCATGTCATTAGAGAAATAATTGGAGAATCTGGAAAATGGAAAAAATAAAAGACAGGACAGCTATTTGTCAATATTTGGAGATCCACCATGCAATATGGAAGACTAGATGTGTTAAAATTCAGGTCTAACCATCAGGTTGAAGATTAAAGTTGGCTGCTTTCTATGTAATACAAGGGAAAATGTTTTACTCAGTAGTGTCAATTCAGTAGGGGTATTATCATAAAAGGAATTTTTTTTTTCTCAGTCTCCTCTCAACTGTGCTTTGTGGAAATACATTGTGGAAGAAGGAATGGTGTCCCAGGTCTGAGCCTAGGGTCAAGAGGCTTTGTGGCTTTCCATGCTTTGACTCTCTCAGAGTCCTGCTACAACCAGGCCAGCCTGCTGGGAAAGTTGAGACAACAAGGAAGAGAGAGATTCCAGGTGCAATCATCCTAGACCAATCATTCCCAACTGACCCACAGGTTTACTTGCGTACTCAGGAGAAAGCTCATTCAAGGCTAACTCAGACCAGAACTGCCTACCTGTGATGGTTAATTTCATATGCCAGGCCAGGTGCGGTGGCTCAAGCCTGTAAATTCCAGCAATTTGGGGGACTGAGGCTGGAGGACTGCTTGAGTTCACGGGTTCAAGACCAGTCTGGGCAACATGGGGATTCCTCGTCTCTACAATAAATAAAAAAATTAGCTGGGCATGGTAGCGCTCACCTGTAGTTTTGGCTACTTGGAAGGCTGAGGCAGGAGGATCACCTGAGCCCAGCAGGTCGATCCTGGGGTGGTTGTGAGCATGCCACTGCACTCCAGCCTGGGCGACGGAGTGAGACTCCAATGAAAAAAAAAACCAAAAAACAGAAAACAAAAATGTTATATGTCACCTTGACTAAGCTAGGGGATGCCCAGACATATGGTAAAACAGTATTCCTGCATTTGTTTGTGAAAATGTTTCCAGAAGAGATTAGCATTTGAATCAGTAGACTAAGAAGATTCACACTCACCAACGTGGATGGGCATCATTCAATTAGTTGAGGGGCTAAGTCAAACAAAAAAAATGGATAAAAGGAAAATTCTCTTGAAGTTGACATCCATTTTTTCTTTCCCTCAGATATCAGAGCTTCTGGTTCTTGGGCCTCTGGACTCAGACAAGGACTTACACCAACAGTTACCCCAGTTCTCAGGCCTTCAGACTCAAACTGGAACTTACATCATCACCTCTCCTGGTTTGCAGGCCTTCGGACTCAGACTAAATTACACAACAAGATTTCCTGGGTCTCCAGCTTAAAGACAACAGATGGTGGGGTTTCTCAGCCTCCATAATTGTGTGAGCCAATTTTCATAATAAATATCTCTGTGTGTGTGTGTGTGTGCCTTTCTGTCTCTACACACACACACACACACACACACACACACACACACACACACACACAAAACACAACCCTAACACATCAGCTGACCTGTAGATTACTGAGTAACAATAAATGTGTATTATTTAAACCACTAATTATTGAGTAGTTTTGCTATTCAACAATAGCTAGCTGATACAGTGGAGACCTCTTACCCCCTTTCCAGGCACATGGCACCAGTTTCTACTCACTCTAGACTATTTACTCAAGTCTGTCTTCTTCAGGAATCTACAAATAAAAAGCAGGCCTCAGTCTCTATGCTCATGAATGTTTCTAAACTCAGGAGTACAAACTACAAGCCATCTCTAAGAAAGATAAGCAACAGTGGGAAGGGCCTGTGGATTCCCAGCTTAGTAAGCCAGAAAGTGGCTTGGTTACCCATGTTTCTAGCACTTTTCATCTTGAAACCCCACTTTAAGTGGATTCTGGGGGAGCAAAAGTAACCTCTTCCCATAAATAAATTACAGAATGTCCTATTCTCTCCCACCCCTTCTCCCCATGTATGTCCTTATAAAATCTGAAGGTAGGAGTATGTGAGGTTGATTGTGGTAGGGCTGGTTTATCACTCTTAGAAAACCTTTAAAGAAGGAATCTGGCAAATACTTAGTGGCTTTTTTCTGAATGTAATATATAATATATCCAGCACCTGTGCCTGATGTCATTTCTACGGGAAAAAGTATCACTTAACTCCTTATTACGTAAGGACAAACTTTTAACAAGAGTGCTTCACCAATGGGACAGTGTCTTTTGAGTACTGAGAGCTCCACTGCTTAATATAATCAAGCAGAGGTTGGTGGACTACCTTTCAGGGACACTAGATAAAATATTCCTACAGAGGGTACAAAATCAGACATGATGACCTCTTCTACCTCTAACATTCTCCAAATTCATGAGCATCAGTATTGGCTAAAACAACTAGTATTGGCTCAAGCATTCAAAAACGAGGTTTTGGTCTTGGCTTTGGGCCCTTACACTTCCTTAACCTTAGTGGTGTGGATACTATGGGCCTCTCACTTAATTGGTATCCTTCCTCCCTTCTTCCTTAAAGGCAGAACTCTAATTCTAACTCTAATTCTGATTAGATGCTCTTCACTCTCCCATGTGTTCAAGGAAGATGATTCCAGGATTAACTGCTACAGTAAATCAAGATTAATGGTAGACCACTCTCCTACCTTTTTGTGTGTGTCACGGACAAATAAAAATGATACTATTCGTATAGTGTAGTCACTGGATAAAGTGTATGAAGTTGGTCCATCCTTTCCAGACCCTGCCCAGCTTTTCTGTAAAGCCAAGGGCAACTATACCTCAGAGAAATCTATAACTCTACTTTCTGTTCCTGTGGCTAGGGATTGGTTTAGCATGGGTATGTGACCCATTTCTGGCCATTGGAAACCCAACAGAATTCTATTGGGAAAAAGTGTTCCTCCCCAATCAAAAGATGTACAAAGAAATCTCCCTCTTCTTCCTGACTTGGTGGTGTTTGCATGTGATGTCTATAACTATAAAGACCTGTGGATGTTTTAAAACATGGCCCTTGAAATTCTTTGAAATTTTTCTCATTAAGAAGTAGAGTCTATATCTTCTCTTCTTGAATCTGAGATCATGTGACTCTTTTTTTGTTTGTTTGTTTTTGAGTTGGAGTCTCACTCTGTCGCCCAGACTGGAGTGCAATGGCTGCTCCCAGTCACTGCA
>NW_007046009.1:124515-125064 GCF_000164805.1 Carlito syrichta
CTCACCTCAGCCTCCCAAAGGCGCAGGATTACAGGCTGAGCCACCGAGCCCGGCTGACTCTTTAATAGAATATGGCAAAAATGGCTCTGCCAATTTTCAGCCTAACATATTAAGAAACTGAAAACTTCTATGTCATGTTTCTTAAAATCCTTACTCTTAAGACCTATCTACCATGCTGTGAGAAAGCCAAAGAGACATCTATGTGGAAAAGAACTAAGACCTCCAGTCTCAAGCCCCAGCTAATCAGTCAGTAGGAAACAGTACTAAATTGCCAGCCTCCAGTCAAGCTGCCTCATCTGATGCCGCATAGAGCAGGGATAAATAAACCCTGCTGAGACCTGACCAAATTGCAAAATCGTGGGCAAATAAATTAATGTTGTTATTTTAAGTCAATAAGTTTTGTGGTGACTTGTTATGCCTAAATATATAATGGATATGTGGTCCTCTTGCAATCATCAGGGGAAGACTCCAGTAACAGACCAAAGAAGACAGACAAGCCGGGCTCAGTGGCTCAGCCTGTAATCCCGCGCCTTTGGGAGGCTGAGGTGA
>NW_007046009.1:125178-153497 GCF_000164805.1 Carlito syrichta
CTGGGCGACAGAGTGAGACTCCAACTCAAAAAAAAAAAAGAAGACAGACCAAAAAAATGGGAAGTGCCTGGGTCCTTGTTGACACTCTTGTGTCAGTAAATCAATCAATCATGGAATAACTCTGCCTCTGAACTTATTATATGAGGTAATACATTTTTTCAATTTTAAGCCACTTTTAGTTGAGTCTTCTATCACTTGCAATTAAAATACCTTAAATAATACCTGAGGTTTCTCACATCTTTGAGAATAAGATTAATACAACTGCCCTGTCTAACTCACAGAAACACCTTATACAATAGCAGTTACTTTTCTTTTCGCCAGTCACTGACCACACATTGAGCATCAACATGTGTTGGAACTGAGGATGCATAAACCAGTAAGACAAAGACCCACAGCCACTCCAGTAGCTCATGCGTAATCACCCCCTTGCCCCAACAAAAACTTACATTCATTATGGAAGTATGAAAAACATAGATAAATGGAAAGAAGAAATCATCCATCTTCCCACTATTTCAAGACAACAACTAATTGACATTTAAGTGTAATTCCCTTCATACTTTTTGAAGTTTTATATGTATATGTGTGTGTACATGGGTGTACACACATGCAAAAAAATTGTGATGATATTGCGGCAGAAATTTATAAGCATATATCATGTAAAGCACTACACACAAACATAAAAAGTTATCTTTCAACTCCACCCTCTAAATATGCCTTTAAGGATGTATGAATTAAAGCTATTATCTTCAGGTCAGAAAATACAGTTGGTCCTGAAAACAGGCAACACGTTAAGTAAGGTTTTTTCAGAAGCTAGCCAACATGTCTGGCCAAGATAGGTCTCTGGGCAGTGACCTAGTCAAATCAAAGATGATTGTGTCAGGTTACCAAAGTTCAAAGAACTGTATTATAAAACTAGACCTATGAATTCAAGGCTATTCAGCCTTTCCCCAAATACAACAGAAGAGAAACAGTGGGAGTGAGTTATTAACAGTGCTTTCCTAGTAATCCAAGAGACAATAAACACCTCTGAAATCACTGATTCAAACACCCTATGCTTTCTATCCATCCAACTTGTTTGTCTAAGACCCACTACAACTGTTTTTTAAAAAATTCTTATCAAGCCCTCCAACCAAACAGACCCCTATTCTCCACCCCCGACCCAGCTAAGAATCCTTGGTGCAAAATCTCATTAATTTTCTTGTGCAAAACTCAAACACACATAATCCTCAATTCTTTCACAGCCTCTATGTGACAGAACTTGTCCATGGATGAACCTAGCTGCCTATTCCACAGCTGTATATGCTTGGCCTGCTGTGACTCAAATTATCATCTCTATTCAGATTATTTTCAAATAGCAGAGCCTAAAACAAGTATTTGGGTGCAGGTAGTTCACTTGGGAGGTAAACCTAGGAAGAATAAAGGAGTTGGGTATGAAGTGAGACAGGGAAAAAAGCAAGGCTAATAAAGACTACATTATTAAGCTGGTTACTGTTGCGGCAAATGGGGCTCATTCCCGCTGAAGATTTACAAAGAACTGTGTAGCTTGTACCCAAAATTATCCATCTAAAGGGCAGAGAGGTTGAGGCCTTATCTATTAACTACCACCTCCCTTAGTTTGGGGGTCAATGGTGTTAGCATCCACATTTCTCATCAATACTTGAGCTACATTCCCTGACGAAGGAGAAAGTACTGAGGCAGGAAGGAAGAAAAATACTGCAGTGCATGCCGGAACATATGCTTGAGGTAGAATATTGACAACGTGTACAGAACCTTTCACCACAGCTGTATAGAAATGTGGTTCAGAGTATCCAAGAGCCTGATATAGGTCTATTTAGCTCTCCAGGCTAAACTTTCACTCCTACCTCCACATTAAATCTTCAAATTCTCTGTGGTACACGTCATGTGCAATTAAAGCCCAGGCGAGTCTTTCTTAGCTCTCATTGGTGAACCCAGAGCACCAAAAAAACTTTGCTGAAACTCTCGTTTTCTAATTTTAAATAATCTCTCTACTAATTTTGTATTTCTGTTTTGTTTTGGTTCAGTTATGACCATTAAGTTATTCCCCATTGTTGGCAGAAATGGTTGGAAATTTGATTTTAGGGTCTGACCATCTGGAGATCTTTCTAAATGTATTCATGGTTTACAGAAATCCAGTCCCCACTGAATGAGAGGTAAAAGAGAATCTGGTTTGTCAGTCTTTTTGTTTGTTAGAATTGTATGCCCTTTGGGAGGAAAAAAGATATTAAAAATCTGGACTAGAGAGATTTTCTAATTTTGTGTTGACTTGTGCCTGAAATTGTAGAACTGAAGTTACAAATGCTATTTCTCTGTGTCTGTATGACTATGTTTCTGTAAAGCAAACATGCCCTCACCTCTGATTATGTGAGTATGTAATGTTTTTCTACCTCTGTATAATATTAATATATAAAATTATAAAGTCTCTTAAATTATAGGAGCTCTCTTCTGATTGCCATATATAGGCAAACAATTGCTTATATAAATTGACTATAACTAAAACTTCTTAAAATACAGAAATTGAACTACTGATACTTTACATGTGCTATCTTAAACATATGTTCTCACTTTTTTTGCAATGGGTTTGCCACCAGAGCACAAGTGTCATGAAAACTACCCCTAAAAGCCGAAAGAAAAAGACTCATATCAACATTGTCATCATTGGACATATAGACTTGGACACGTCCACCTGTACTGACCATCTGATCTACAAATATGGTGGTATCAACAAAAAACCTTTGAAAACATTGAGAAGGAGGCTGCTAAGACGGGAAAGCTCTCCTTCAAGGATGCCTGGGTTTTGGATAAACTGAAAACTGAATGTGAACATGGTATCACCAATGATATCTCCCTGTAGAACTTTGAAACCGACAAGTACTACATCACTATCATTGATGCCCCAGGACACAGAGACTTCATCAAAAACACGATTACAAGCACATCTCAGGCTGACTGTGCTATCCTGATTATTGCTGCTGGTGTTGGTGAATGTGAAACTGGTATCTCTAAGGATGGGCCCGTGAGCATGCTCTTCTGGCCTATACACTGAGTATGAAACTAATTGTCAGTGTTAACAAAGTGAATTTCATTGAACCACCCTATAGCCAGAAGAGATGAGGAAATTGTTAAGGAAAGTTAGCACTTACATTAAGAAAATTGACTACAACCCCAACACAGTAGCATTTATGCCAGTTTCTGATTGTAATGGTAACAACTTGCTGGAGCGAAGTGCTAACATGCCTTGGTTCAAGGAATGGAAGATGTATTCATAAAAACGGTAATGGCAGTGGAACTACATTGCTTGAAGCTCTGGACTACATCCTCCCACCAACTCGTCCAACTGACAAGCCCTTGTGTCTGCCTCTCCAGGATGTCTACAAAATTGATGATATTGGTACTGTTCCTATAAGCCAAGTGCAGAATGGTGTTTTCAAACCCAACATGGTGGTGGTCACTTTTGCTTTAATCAGTATTACAATCAAAGTAAAGTCTGTTGAAATGCACCACGAAGCTTTGAGTGAAACTCTTCTTGGGGATAATGTGCGCTTCAACATCAAGATTGCGTTGTCAAAGAAGTTTGTCGTGACAATGTTGTTAGTGACAGTAAAAATGGAAGCAGCTGGCTTCACTGCCCACGTGAACCATCCAGGTAAAATCAGTGCTGGCTATGCCTCTACCCTGGATTGTCACACAGCTCACACTGCTTGCAAGTTTGCAGAGCTGAAAGAAAAGATTGATCACCATTCTGGTAAGAAGCTGGAAGATGGCCCTAAATTCTTGAAGTCTGGTGATGCTATCATCATTGGTATGGTTCCTAGGGAGCTCATGTATATGGAGAGCTTCTCTGGCTATCCTCCTCTGGTCTGTTTTGCTGTCCATAATATGAGACAGTTTCTGTGGGTGTCATCAAAGCAGTGGACAAGAAGGCTGAAGGATCTGGCAAAGTTACCAAGTTGGCCCAGTACGCTCAGAAGGCTAAATAAATATTACCCTTAATACCTGCCACCCCGCTCTTTATTAGTGGTGAAAGAATGGTCTCAGAACTGTTGTTTCAAGTGGCCATTTAAGTTTAACTTAAAGACTGGATAATGATAACAATACATCATAAAACCTTCAGAAAGAAAGAACAATGTTTTATGGAGCACTTTGGGTTTTGTTTGTTTGTTTTTTGTTTGTTTTTGCATGTGGTAGTTTTAAGTTATTAGTTTTTGAAATCAGTACTTTTTAATGGAAACAACTTGACCAAAAATCTGTCACAGAATTTCGAGACTAATGTAAACAAAGTTTAATGAGGAAAAAAAAGATATCCATTTTAAGAATTCAGGTTTATATACTTTATGTAAATCTTTGGCAAATAAGACTAGTTTAAGGGTTTGAGTTTAATGTAAACATCTCTGATCTATCAGTGTTACAAGTATATATTTTCAAGTTACTTAGGTATGTTTTTCCTAAAGTTATATAGCTTTCTGATCAAATGAATTAGAATTACTCTTATTAAATATTTAAAATTATAAAAAACTAAATTTATTTTTTTAGTAAATTGAATCATTGTTTTGATAAACTTATATTTCCACACTAATGAGGTTTTTTAGTATGTTACCTTGAAGAGCATTTTCAAAATCTTTAGACAGCTGAATATTGTGGATATTTATTGGCTTTCTAGATCATTTCTAAGTAAGATAGAATACTGAAAAATTAATTAGTAAGCATAATTTTAGTTTATACATTTTTGCTTCTTGTTGTACATGTTACAAAGATAGTCTATCTCTTTGTGTCTGTAAATGAACACGTTCATTTCTTCCACATTATGAAACTGAATAAAGGAAGTATGTGACTGAATAAAGTTGGCTTAGGTGTAGTCATGAGATCTGCTGGGCTATTAAAAAGACAGAAGTTCACATATAAATGCTTAAAAGTTATAATTAATATATGTAACTGAGACCACTTAGAATCTCAAGATAATGAAATTTTTTAAATTGAGGGTAAAAAAAAGTATATTTCTGTCCTAAAGTAAAATGACTTGCTATTCTAGGATGGAAAAGAAAAAGAATGGTGAAGGACAAAACCTAAATGAATTAAAAAAAGCTGCAGGCAGACAGACAATCTGAAAAGGAACATAATTTTGCCAAGTCTGTCTCCATTTTGATTGGTTTATTTATGAGACTGTCCAAAAGAGATAGTGGGTTCTTCAGAATCAAATATTTCATTGAAACAAACCTAGACTTTAGTTTGTTTTCTGTGAAAATGAGAAAGTGTTCCTGGAGTATTGATCTGCTCTTAGTAAGAGGTTATATAAAGATTACTCTTGGCCTGTATTAGTTTTCTATTTCTATAACACATTACCACAAACATGATAGCTTAAAACAACACACTTTTATTCTCTCACACTTCTGGAAACCAGAAGTCTGAAATCAGTTTCATGGGCTATGATCAAGGCCTCAACAGGACCATGCTCCCTCCAGAGGATTCAGGGCAGAATCCATTTCCTTGCCTTTTCCAGCTTCTATAACTGCACTCCTTGGCTCCTGTCCCCTTACTTCATCTTCAAAGCCAGCAGGGTAGCATCTTGTTTCAGTCCTCACATTGTCTTTTTCCTCTGTAATCAAACCTGCTGCTGACTCTCCCTTATAAGGACACTTGAAACAGGACTACCTGGGTAATCCACAATAATCTCTGCATCTCAATCTCTTTATCTGCAAAGTAACTTTTGCCATATACGGTAATATTCATGTTTCAGAAATCAGAACCTGAATATCTTTGGGAGTAATTTTTCAGCCTACCACATCACCTATGTATTCCTACCCAAATAGCAGAGAATCTATACCTTACCACAATAACCCTTTTTTCCCCTGACTTTAGTACGCCTTTGGTTAGTCTCTTTAAAATAAAAGAAATAACATAAATTCTGCATTTATGAACATATTAAGAACGTTTGTATGTATATAAAGATTGCACTGTCATGTTAATTGGTAGCCAAGCTACAACATTCATCTACTCAGGCACTTTGATTTTATCTTAATTCTCAAATTTCCTGGCAAATTTTCAATTTTGCCTTTCAAAATCAAATCAAAAATTAAAAATGAAATAAAATAAAACTTTAAAATAGTTTACATTTAGGTTTGTCTTTCAGATTTTCCAGAGAGTTTCTAGAAAATAAAAAAAAGACTTGTTCTTTCAACTTATAAAAAGAGAGATGTTAGATAAAATTAGCTTTGTTCGCTGTTAGTATTGATGAGTTGTGTGGAAAAAAATAAAATTAAAAGAGTTGTTCAACCTTCCCTAGATTAAATTTGAATAGAAAAAATTTTATTAATGTCAATGCTTCAAAAGTTCTAGGTTGTATGGGAAGTTCCTAGAGATCTGTCAGTGCCCTCACTTTCTATATGTTTCTAAGTATCAGAGTCCTGCTGGTGCTTTCTCTCATGATATTAGGTAGCAAAATTATAGTGATATCAGTTATCATTTCAGTAAATTTCTAAAAACATTTGGTCACCACCTTCCTTTTAAAATTTTATCTAGCATCTTCCATCAGTGCTTTTCAATTGAGAATGCACATCAAACTTTTCTATAGAGGTTTATCAAAATATAGATGTCTAGAATATACTCTAGACTTCTTTGAAAATAAGCTTGGCTGGGCACGGTGGCTCAGCCTGTAATCCCAGCACTTTGGGAGGCTGAGGTGAGAGAATTGCCTGAGCCCAACCTGGGCAACTTGGTGAGACCTCGTCTCTACAATAAATCACAAAAACTAGCCAGGCGTAGTGACAAGCGTCTGTAGTGCCAGTTATTTGGAAGGCTGAAGCGGAAGGATCGCCTAAGCCCAGCAGGTCGAGGTTGTGGTGGCCATAAGTGTGCCGCTGCACTACAGCCTGAGTGACAAGAGTGAGAATCCAGCTCAAAAAAATAAAGACAAAAAAAATAAGCTTAATTATTATGCTTGCAAATATTTTGTCCAAAATTCTTTTTAAAATATTGGCTTTATTATTTTATTTTGTATGTCAACAAAAAAAATTCCTCTTCAGTTGTATTATGCTTGTTATGTACTCCCACTAGACTTTTTACTTGTGAATGTGATCATAAGTTATAAGTGAGTCACAAACATTTTAAGTCTCTGTTATCTCCATATAGATTTTGAATTACACTGATAGTTCCCCAAAGGCTGTACAATCAGCAACAGGGTGAATATTTTGTCTTCAACAAAAAAGGACATCTCAGAGCCCTGTGAAAAGGTCAGTACCTCAAGTTCTTCAAAGAATAGGGTCTTGGCACAGGTTTCTCAATTCATTACATAAACACATTTAGGATGATGCCAGTGGAGAGAGTCAGACATTCCAGAACACCTTAACTGGGAAGCATTTGTGTTCATGACATAGTTTAACACGATGTTCAGTAGAACAAGACCTGGGCTTGCAAAGTACAAAGGTCTGTACTATGAAATATATCCTTTTCTCCCAAATTGTCTGGTCTTTCTCCAAATAAAACACAAGTGAAAGTTCTTGAGAGTGAGTTGTTGAGTGAGAGTGTTGTTGTCAAGCCTCACTATTAAGAGTGAGAGCTCACAAGTTCTTGAGTGCTTTTCTAGAAATTCAAGGGACCTCAACACCTCTGTATTGAAGACTTAGCTTCATTTTCCCAGAGGAGAGCATTAAACATTTTCTCTTTTGAGACCTTTGTTTCAGGATAGGAGGATAGAAAAAGCCTCAACAACAGGTAAGGAGGGCCAGGCTGTCATTCCACTGTGCTGCCCACTTGCCATGTGACCTTGTGAGAGTTAACTACCATCACTGGGCCTCAGTGGCCTCAGCTATGGTGACCCTCAAAAAAATCCTTGAAGATTATAGTCTGGTCATTGTACACTTTGAGCAGACCTTTAAAATAACTTTTCCATCTTCTTCATTTTATAATCATAGAAGCTGATGGATCCACAAGTAAACTACACTGTAGGAGACCAAAACCAGGTTCTCCTGCCTTTCCTTTCACTATTTGCCTCTCCTTTTCGTGAAGACTCCCCCCTGCAGTTGAGTTGGTGAATTCTTTTTTTTTTTTTTTAATTATAAAGATGTGGGGTACAATTCAGGGTTAGGTATACAAACGTTGATTCATCCTACATTTCAGAACTGAAAATTCTCACAACTGTGGAATCTAACATGCCCCTCTGTGACTAACTGGTTTCCTTAATAGCTTTTGCTTTAACAGAAGTACTTAAGCAATGTTTTCATCAATGTTATTCTAAAGTCCTATATATAAGAAGAACAAATTTGTTTTCAAGAAGACTTTGAAGCAGAAACAATACCAAATACAGGTTTTGTTTACTGCCTTTCATTAGATTTAAAGTCATACCCATAAACAAAATAAATTCATTATCCCAATCCACTCAAACTGTGCTTTAAGGACTGGTACTGGTTGATGAACTATTTGTTACTGGTCAGCTACAAGTATGAAAATTGAGAGTTAGCATTTAGAAACATTTATAACATTTGGTTTGGCCACAACATATAAAGGAGTAGGCTCATTTGTTGAACAAGCATCAATAATCTTG
Source organism: Carlito syrichta (assembly GCF_000164805.1). Taxonomy (NCBI): domain Eukaryota; kingdom Metazoa; phylum Chordata; class Mammalia; order Primates; family Tarsiidae; genus Carlito; species Carlito syrichta. The sequence goes on from NW_007046009.1 coordinate 133,733, forward strand.
CTGAATGGGGTACATACCAGTCCAGGCGTTAAACTCCAGTGATAAGTTAAATATGAGTGGCCAACTACTAATACAACCACATCTTTTCACAATGAGTTAAAACAAGAAAAACAACAAAATTTGCTAATACTGGCCCTACATAAAAGATATTTTGAGAAGCACCACACATCATACTACTTCATTAGATAAGATTGACTCTTCTGAACACCACAGACCTAGAATTAATTTATAGTGAGAGTAACAAACTCAAGTATCTAGAGTGGCCAATTATAAATAAATGAAGTGGGTCAGACATGGGACTTCATATGGAGGAGTGAGGACTGTGGCAAACCAGAGGCCCAGTCTTCGTGGAGAAGCAGTTAGTCCTTCCTATGACAGTAATAACATATACCCCCATTTTGATTTCTCAAGAAAGCCAGCCTGGTAACCAGGCATTGAGTTCATGCCAACACCAAGCTGACTTTACTCTCCAAGTTCCTTGCAGGCTCCACTCCTGGGCTTGTCTCTTCTCACTCATGATGTTTTCTGCCACAGTGACTCTGCCCTGCCCTGACACTACTGATGATCACAGGGCTGGTTGGCAGCCACAGCCTCCTCAGTCTTTGTCTTTGCTCACTCAGGTTTTAGCTTTCCCACTCCTAATAAGACACTGACCACCCATGCTATCCTCTCCACCAGGCCCAAGCTAGAGGGAATCATTTCTCAACATGCTCCCTTTTACCTTTTTGCAATGCACAAAAGGCCTAAACGTGAATGGGCTCATGCCTTCCCTGGGGCAGTGACGCTCTCTCTGCCTCCCTTCCTCCCCTGAATGTAGGATTCTTTGCATACGTGGAAGGGGGATTTGGCAGGGTGCTGAATTTACCTGATACTGTGTTGCCCATGGGTGGTGCCCATGTTTTCTGTGACACAAGCACAGCTGAGCACAATTCTTAAAGGGATAGAAGTCTCCTGCTCACCCTCCCATACCCCTTGACTCTTCACAGAGTTTGCCGACGGGGTCACTCAAGGTCAACCTCTATGTTCCACCTCAGACACCAAACTGAGAGTCTGAAAGAGCCCAAGAATCCTGGGCTCTTACAAGGTCATAGTGACCGTAGTATTGACCACTGTACGGACTATAAGGTGACCACCTGACCACACAGAAGTGCTAACCCACCATAGTTTACCCACCTACTTCACCTTCTCCTGCCTTGAATGTATTCCTCAGATATGCATTCCAGTGAAATATACAGGAAATTATGTTGGTGCTACAATAAGCCACAGCCATGAGTAAAATAAAGTTTTAAACATCAGACAGCCATTTAACGAACTTGCCAAGATTTGAGGGTAGTGATCAATTCCTTGCCATCACCCATCCTAGAGGCACTCACTTTTGACCAATAGTCACTAAACTATGAGAAAACCTAGACACAAAGATGCTTCATCTCAGGGAGGGGAGGGGATGATGTCACCATCATGTGATCAGCTGAAGGCGACTCTCCACCTGCAGTTGCTGGGGAAAGGCCTGTTTGCTGCTCAAATGCACAGAAGGGGAAGACCTTGGCTAGGGCTTGGAGTGCTTCACACATGGGTGGGGTAGGCATCTTGATGATGAGGTATCTGTAAATATGAGGTTCAATGGGAATGATGTGGCAACAAAGGCTTCTTGGATTTAGACAAACACAACTTCCAGGAAGCTTTTAGCACAACCATGACACTATTTCCTTCATTCTCAGGATATGCCTATGAAATAGATAAAGGTCAAGGGTCCTTTTGCTTAAACAGAGGCAGAGAGAAAATGAGTCACCAGGCAGGTGGAGCAGAGAGGAAACCAGAGTGAGGACCGCCTGGCCATCCCTCTGCCTGTCTTCTTCCTCTGCCTGGCACTCTCCTGCCTCTCCACAAGGTTCAGCAGGCTGTGATTCTCACAGCCAGTGGCTCAAGGACCCAGCAGTCACCTGAGAACCAGGACCAGCTACACCTTCACCTTGGGGAAGCACGCCTGTGCATCTGGTGTCAGGGAAGGAGAGAGATGCTGCTGCTTATTTTGGACTACCCTGTGCACTGTGTGAAGCAGCAGTTTACAGGTACTAGTGGACTTAATCCTTGTAAACACCAAAGATGAAGGGATTCTTATTACCTTCATTTTACACATAAGGAAATCTCAGAAGAAATGCAATTATGTGTCACATAACAGTGTTTTGATCAAAGGACCACATTTATGATGGTGGACTCATAAGATTATAATACCATATTTTACTATATCTCTTCTATGTTGAGACACAAATGCTTACCATTGTGTTATAATTGCCTTCAGTATTCAATACAGTAACATGCTATACATGTTTGTAGCCTAGAAGCAATAAGTTACACCATATAGCCGAGGTATATAGTAGGCTATACCATCTAGCTTTGTTTAACTACTCTGTAGGATGTTCACACAATGATGAAATGGCCTAACAATATATTTCTCAGAATGTATCCCCATCATTAAGTGACATGGGAATGTAGATGAGTGTCCAAGACTCAGCTGGCCAGAAAGTAGTTAACTGGGATTTTGAGCCGCGGCTCTCCGACTCTGTTGAACAGTGAAAACCTTAAATGTGGACACTCATGGCAAAGAGACATGTATTCGGCTCCTGATAGTTCTATGTTGTTCTATGCAATACACTATCATAGACAGGTTAGATGATTCACCTGAGAATGTGATTGATAATTATGTTTATAATGAAATACCTTCATAAATAAGTTCAGTAATATTGAGCAATCATTAACAACTGATTGAACTGCATTTCTGAGGCAAGACAGCTTTAATATTATATTAACTACTTAATTTATCAGTGCCCACAAGAGGAAAGAAAGGTATATTACACACAAAGTGTCACAGCACTAGCTACTAATCCTTGTCACAAGTCCTCTTTTGGAATGAGGTAGAGTATAAAGAAATAAGAAATGAAATCAACCTGACCATAATTCCTTTTTTGTATTTTTCCTTATGGTTTCCCCATCACTCCTCCATCTCCATGTAAAGTCCCTGTCCCATGAAGTTCATGGCAGCCAGTGAGCTCCCGCTCCACCCACCCCTGTTGCCAACACCCTTTGACTGTAGACCTTCCCCATCATGAATCAAGCCTTCCTCACTTCAGTCAGTCTTCAGTTCCACATTAGTTTCCAGCATTACACTGAAAATTCAACATGCATAAGAAGCCCCTAACCAACTCCCTGGCCTCACGAGGCCTTCCTGCTCAGAGTCAATGAGGAAGCTTCTTTCCCTCTACCCCTGCCAGCTCCTCCCACCAGGGCCGCTGCCCACACTGTCACCACTGGAAATTGCCCCTTTGAAATCACTGATTCAAACACTCTAGTGACCACACTTTCTACGCCTCCAGTCCTTTATGGGATAGCTCCTCCTGATTGTCTGACAGATATTTCCAACCCAAAGTCACAGAAATTGAGAGGAGTCAGGAGCACTGTCAGGGATTAAATATTTTAACAGCATGAACTGATGGTGGCAGACCAGGGTCTCTCATCTATGGGAATTTTGGCAGCTGGATGGAGCTGTTGATGAAGTTCTCTGAAATCCAGGCATCACTCCTTCTTACTGGGCTGGTGCACCTCATCAACCTGAAATTTGCTGTTATCCTCAAAGAGGCAGCTCAGCTGCTAGTTACTGTCTACTGCTCTCTCCACTTGTTCTGGGGTGATGGGCACCCTGTGTTTTTTGTGGGCCTCTTTGTCTGCTATCTCCAGGATGTTGGCCATCAGATATTCAAGAACACCAGCAAGGAAAACAGTAGTGGATGAGCTAAGGTCCTGGGCATAGTAATCCCTTTGCAAGTAGCGGTACATACAGTTAACAGGGAACTGCAGCTAGGATATTATGGAGCAGTAAAGAATCTCCTTCCTAAGGCTCATGTCTGCCCTCACATTGTCTTGGTGTGTATTGCCTCAATCACCCTGACTAATTTTCCCACTGGTGTGAGTCTCTCAAGATATGTGTGGTTAATCCAACCCACTGTATCCCTGTGCTCCAGTCCCTCATTTGTCAGGGAACCTTTGTGACATCCTAGACTTTGTGATGTTATCAGTGTCCACTGGGCCCTGATCAGGCCTTGACCTAGAAAGGTCTGTGACAGGAATCTGGTCACCTTAATAATTATATGCTCTTTCTGAGGTAACTTTAACTTTGTACTTGACTTTAACATTCTAGAAAAAAAATGAGTTTCAATGGAAACATTGTCTTGTTTTCAGGATAGCACTCCAGGTTCTCCGATTCTAGCTTTTCATAGCCTGGGAGCTCATTTCCATCTCTCTGCAGGTTGTGCATCACTGAGGGACATGCTCAATGTCTAGTACAGCAGAGGTCCAACTGCCCCCCCTAAATTATAATAAAACCAGATTTACTTCTATTTACATCTTCAGTTCAATATTCCTAGTTGGTATTTTAGATTCTCCTTTGAGCTGTTTTAAACATTTGCCTGCTGTCTCATGAGTTAAATCAAATCTTTAAAACATGTGCATTTTTTTAAAGGCTGAAAGAGAAAGCAAAAAAATATACACCCACAATCCTGTTCCTTCTCCAGAGTACTGTATCAAGACAAATGAAGATCCATGGCCACAACTGCCCATATTAGGAACCTGGGAACCACTGTTGCTATCTTCCTCTGCTTCACCTTCATATCCAGTCAATCATCAAACTGTTCCACTTCTGCATCCTTAATATTGCTCCAACAATCCACTCTTACTATTCCAGTCCAAGCCAAAATCATTCTCACCTTGACAACTGTGACAGTGCACTTCCTGGCCTTGTTTCTCCAGACCTTACTCCCTTCCAAATCATTTTCCTGAGTAATCAGCTTCTAATACTAAATCTTATCATGACACTGTGTTGCTTAAAACTCATCAGTGCCTTCCCATTGCCTCTGGAATAAAGCTTGAAATTCTGGGATGCTTTTTTTTTTTCTTTTCCTTCACATTGCTTCTCCTCCTAAGATACCAGTTTTCAGTTTAAACAGAATTCCGGAATATTTTCCTCCTCTTCTAGATTCAGTTAGATTCCCACAATATACCCTCACATAAGCCCTTTCACTTTCACTTTTCAGGAGTATTTGAAATAAATATAATCAATTTTTTGTTTTTTGCTTGTATGTCCTATTCCAAGAGGATTGGGACCTATATTCCATTCACCACTTTATCCTCAGAGACTGGCACAGGGTCTGAAATATACAGAACATAGATAAGAAATACTCACTGACCCACTACTGCCAATACCTCGCTAGTACTATCGTGACAAATGTTCAGGACCCAGGAGGGAGGGGCATATAATATCACTAGGGGAAAGTGAGGACCAGTGGGAGGCTTCACCTGCATGTACACTACTTATGTACCTAATCCTGATGAGTACCTCACATTTTTAAAATAAAATAAAATTTAAAAAATAAAAAAATAAAAATTTCAAAAAATAAAAAGGAAAAAAAAGAAATATTCATTTAATCCATGAATGAATTCACACATATCTAATCTCAAATCCTGGCTCCTGTGGCAGATTGTAACTACAATTTCCCTCCTTAATAAGATGGAAATGATAGTATCTACCTCACAGGAATGCTGTGAAAATGAAATGCAATGATGCCAGCAAAAAGCAAGGGTTCATGAAACAGGCATTATTACTACCAACATTACCACCATAAGTGGAAGAGAGAAGGGCATTGTGAGGCCCAGGCAGGCAAATAGCAGGTTGCAGGGGCTTTCAAAGAGCACAGTAACCTTCATGTGCTCACCTGTGCTTCAGTCTGATCCATCTTCCAAGGTCCAGAGATTTGAGCAAGCCCCTGCTAAAAACTGACTAGACTCAGGGAGTCTCAGGATGACCAAACTCACCCGAGACCGAAGCTGATAGATACAGTATTCACTGACTATGAGAAAGCTTTCTAATAGTGTATGACTCCATTGATATAAAATGTTTACAATAACCAAATCCATAGAGACAGAGAGTAGATTTGTGGTTGCCAGGGGCAGGGAAAGTGGGTGACTAATAATGGGCATAGGATTTATTTTTAGTATAAAGAAAATGTTCTAAAATTATATAATTGTGACAATTGCACAACATTGTGAATATACTGAAACCTACTGAATTGTACACTTAAAAAGGTGAAATTGATACTATATGAACTATATTATAGTTTTTAAAAACTTCTTCAGGAACCATGTAGCCGGCTCCACCTTCTCTCCCTCATGCCAAATTCTGCCAAGGCCAAATCCATCAGTGTTTTCTCAGTGGGCACAAAAACACAGAAAGATGGAAGATTATACAATTTGAATGCTGAAAGGGGTCAGGTTCCAAGGCTGTCAAAAGGATAGACATGGCCGGGCTCGGTGTCTCAGCCTGTAATCCTAGCACTTTGGGAGGCCGAGGTGAGTGGATAGCCTGAGCCTGCGGGTTCGAGACCCACCTGGGCAACTTGGCGAGACCTCGTCTCTACAATAAATCAAAAATTAGCCGGGTGTGGTAGCGTGTGCCTGTAGTTCTGGCTACTTGGAAGGTTGAGGTGGAAGGATCGCTAGAGCCCAGCAGGTCGAGGCTGCGGTGGCCGGGAGCATGCCACTGCACTCCAGTCTGGCCAACAGAGTGAGACTCTAACTCAAAAAAAAAAAAAAGGATAGACATTTCTACTGGTCTAGACTGTGTTTACATGGTGTGACAGATACTGTTAGTTGCCTATTCAATATCCATTATCCCCACTGTTTTTTAAGAAAGCACAGTTTTGTGCTGGGTGGCAGTGAGTCCAACCCTACACAGGTCATGACTAGTCTATGGTCTCAAACTTTGCTGATAATAAAATTGCCTGGAGGCCTTGTTTTAAAAAAAAAAAAAAGAAATAAAGTTTAGACATAACATTGGCTGCTACCGTAGACCCAGCCAATCAGTTTCCAGAGATGAGCCCTGGTAATCCATAAATTTAACAAGCCCCCAGGTAACTCAAATCATCATCAGGGAAGTTTACGGAATACTAGTCTAAGCCATTGGTAGCAAGCATTCCTATGCCTAGCTTTCTTAGCATCCCTTGCAGCTAAGTGACCATGTGATTAATTCTGGTCAATAAGACCTAAACTAAAGCCTATTAGGACAATGTCTGGAAAAGCTATAATTATATAATAAACAAAGATATGTTCCCTTAGCTCCCAGCCCTTCTTCCTCTCTTGAATGGCACTATGATGATTGGGCTGCAGTAGTAACCCAAGCAAAAGGCCAATGAATGCACAGGGACATCAACTTTGCTACTGTTAAGTAGCTGAAATAATGCCAGTAACTGCCTACTTTTAATTTCATGTTAGATTAATAAAATAAACTCTGGGCTGTTTAACCCTGGTTAAACACAGGCTGTTTAACCATGGTTAATAAACTCTGGGCTGTTTAGTCAGGTGTTTGTCCCTTGTACTTAATGCATTCCTAACCACATGACAGATACTACCAACATTCACCTCTGTGACACACACTAGTCCATGCTCTATTCATAAGGACCTGTTGTTCATTCTGGAAAAGAGAAACCTTCCTCAGATATGTTAAGACAGTGATTGGGGTTAGTCAAGACCTGCATAAATGGCAGCCATCTGTCATTTTAGCAGGACCATGCCCACTTCCTTTTTAAAAATATCTATTTGATTTGTCATTTAACTCTTAGAGGAGTTTTGGGATATCTCATAGATATCCCTTGAGACAAGATAGGTTTTATTTTTCCTGAACAGAAGTATGTCTGAAAAACTACAACAAGGATTGACAAATTTTCTGTGCAAGAAACAAGATAGTTATATTTTAGACTTTTGGTCTGCATGGTCTTTATTGCAACTACTCAAATCTGTTGTTGTAGTCCCTAAACAGCCACAGACAATACAAAAATTAAAGGGCATGGCTATGTTCCAACACAACTTTACTTACAAAAATAGGCAGTGCCAGGATTAGGCTCATGAGCTATAGTTTGTCAACTCTTCAACAAAGTAGTCTTTGCTATGAAAAACTTGAAGAAAAAAAATGATTCTACTTTTAAAAATCAAACAGGCTATCACTACATCTGGTTTTTTTGGTGCATCCCAGCCATGTGAAAAACAAAACAAAACAATAAACTGGGAAAAGGTATAGTGGTATGCAGACAACTAACCTTGGTCAAAACCCATTCCAGTTATAAGTTTTTAGAAGCCAGGTATGGTGACTCATGCCTGTAATCCTAGCACTTTAGGAGGCCATGGCAGGAGAATTGCTTGAGCCTCAGAGTTTGAGACCAGGCTCGGCAACATAGCAAGATCTGGTCTCTACTGAAAATTTTAAAAATATAAAAAAAATTAGCTGGGTGTGGTGGCACACCTATAGTCCCACCTACTTGGGAGGCTGTGGCAGAAGAATCGTCTGAGCCCAGAAGGTTGGGGATGTGGTAAGCCATGATCATACCACTGCACTCCAGCCTGGGCAACAAGGTGAGATTCTTACTCAAAAAAAAAAAAAAGGAAAAAAGAAATAAGTCTTTAGAGAACCAAGATGATGCTTTATTTATTGGGTATCTACTGTCTATCAGGGGTTGTGGGAGGCATTTTCATATAAATGTTAATTTATCAAAGTTTAAGACCTCTACTTAGGATAGGTTGTCATAGGCTGAAAAGAGGCCATTTTGGTTGTATCAGAACAGTCATTTAGAAAAGACTTAAAAACTTGTATTAAAAAACTGTTCTTTATAATTACATTGAGCTGAACATAAAAGCCATTTAAATTTAAAAGTGTACATTTTTCCTATCCCTCCTCCTTCTCCTTTCCCAGTATGGCCTTGCCCGACTGACCAATTTAATCTAGTAAACAATTGCTGGTGCTAAAGAAGACACAGCCAACAAGCCAGATTACCTAATAATTAGGAGAGCAGTCCAAGGCTGGCAGAAGTGTGTCTGAAAGCTTGGAGTGGGCATTGACCACCTCCCCTCTGACTATGAATACGAGGACTTTGGACTGTTATAGCCAGGGCTTTGGGAATAGGAGATTGCTACAATTATGTTTTTAAACAATTTATAGCTATCATTTTAAATGTTGTGACTTTCCCTTCCTTCCAAATATTGCAATTGCCTGCCCCTTCCTGTAAAGATCATGTAAAAACATGTTGTAAATTACAAAATGTTATCTAAACTGTCAGCATGACCAGAAAATTCTGAATCACATCAGTGGTCACATATAAGAAATTGTTAATGTAAATATTGAGTCATGCTAAAATTGCATGTAGGCTTTGAACTCCGGGTGGGTGAAAGGCTATGAATTTTGGATATAAATACTGGAATGAATTTGTGTTGCTTGGCGTGGGTTTTTCAGTAAGGATGCTGACCCATCTTCCTCTAACCCGGTTTTAGAATTTAAACACTCCCTTTTTTTTCCAGACCCTGCCTCTCGTCTTTAATTGGCCACAAGAAATAGCAACTGAGTGTTCCTTGGACTGTTTCACGGTAACCTGGATAAGGGAGACAGCTCTAACTCACAAGTATCCTGTGACCCTGTCATGAATTTTAAGACATTTTAACAGCTATTCTAAAATATGAACAAAAGAAGAATGGAACTGAGTGGAGTGAAATACATAAAAGTGTTTCTTCCATTCAGATTTCATTGTTTTCTTAAATAGTTAATTTTTCACCTTAAGGCTTTTAAATCACTTTGCAGACATTTAGTTTTCATTCACCCAGAACATTAATATTTGGGAAGATTTATTTCCCCTTCTCATTTGAGAGCGTTTTACTTGTGTCTGATACACATAGACTTTTTTGGGAAAACTTTTTAATCCAAACTGCTCTCAATATGATGATGTGAGAATAACCCAAAGGGTAGAACATTGTGTTCATTTAAAAGCTAATATACCTATCTGAACTTCAAGAAGACAAGCTTTTGGCCTTGTTTCATCATTCACCACAAAGTTGTTAAGCCAACTATTTAGAATTAGCACTGAAAGGTAGAAGTGAAATCTCAAGAGGACCAGCCTCTGGCAGTTATATTTTCAGCCTCTGCAAAATATATTTTCTAAAGATGGCCACAGTGGTATTTTTGGCCCCACATGATTTTCCAAAACTCTGCTATTCCTCCCAAAACATCAGAATTTGCTTCCCTCCCCTTCCCTTGAACCTTGGCAGGACTCTGTGACGGCTTCAAAAAAGAAAAAGTCAACAGAAGTGCTATCCCATGACTTCAAAGGCTGGATTACAACGGTAATATGGCTTCCACCTAGCCTCCTCTCACTTTTAAGCAGCCACCATGCTGTGAGGAAGCCCAAACTAGCCCATATGGAGAGATCAAGTGGAGCATATCTAAGACCGCCAATGACAACCAGCATTAAGACATGTGAGAAACAAGACATGTGAGTGAACAGGCCCTGTTTTTGAGCCACCTCAGCTTATCTACAGTGGAACATAGCTAAAGTATTTCTTTTGAGCCCTGCATGAAATGCAGATTCATAAGAAAAATAAATGTTATTTGAACTCAATGAGTATCGGGTCTAGTAACTAGAACACAAATTCAAGATTGAATGCACATTAACAAATTTTACTTGAAGCAAAATAATCTGTAAATTTTGCTTCCCATTCAGATCCCTAAATACAGGCAGAAATCTCAAAAATATATATATACATACTTCTTCCAACAGTGACTTCCTGCTGCATGACGCTTATATACAGCTGCAGGGTCAGCTGGGGGGCTGAGCCCAGGAAAGCCTGGATCACCGATGCCCGGCTGAATGCAGATCGGTGAGTGAATAGCTTGCCTTCTGCCTGGCCGACCTCCCTCTCAATCTCCTCTGAGAGGCCATTTTTTGGCATCTGCCGCTTCTTGGTGATGCTGACATAAGGCTCTTCATTGTGGTCTGACTGAAAGTAGATGCAGAAGACTTCAAAACACCTGGAAACAAATGAGCAAGTCATAATAATTAGACACATAGAGGATTCTGACTCTGAGCACTGATCATGCTTACAATTAGCTTGATTCTCAAAGCCTGGACTTGGCTACTCTGGACTGTAGTCATTCCGCTCAATCATGCACTCCAAGGACCAGTTCTGAGCACACAGTACTCTTGAGGCCCTCCAGCAGGCCAAAGGAAATTAAGTGAGAATCAAATTGAGAAGCAATACCAAAGGTCACTGAGGTGAAAAACAAAACAAATAAAAACCTCTTTGAAAGTGGAAAGTGGATCAGACTCCCGAGTCACAGAAAAATGTTCCATTTCTCTTCCTGACACATAACAGCTGTACAACCCTGGGCAAGTCACTTACCCCCTGAGCATTTTCCTTCCATTATAAAGCAAATAAAGGTTTTAAAAAACAAAACAAACAAAAAAACCCTACCTACTTTGCCACATTGCTGTGAAAGATGGTAATAATACTGTGTGTGTGTGTGTGTACAAGGCTGGACCCCCCAAAACTGGAATTATATATATATTTTTGGAGGGCAGGCCCTTGTAGTACAGGCTTCCTCCACGAGGTAAGTGATCTAGGAGCCCATTGACATCAGTGTACCAGCTAGCATTGTTGTGAGAAGGTGCATTTGGCTTCAGTGAGTTTGTTTGTTTTTTTAAGAGTCTTTTTTTTTTCCTCTCTGCATTTTTTTTCAATGCATTCGCCAATTTCATGATGAGTGATTTACGAGTGCCAATATGGCACTTAGTGCTCAGCAGTTTTTGACCAAAAAAACGGCACAGCCCCTATGGCCCACCCTCTCTATTCACCCAATCTCGCCCCAAATAATTTTTGTTTGTTTCCCCAGATGAAAAAAATTCCTCAAAGGGAAACATTTTGCCCATGTAGAAGAGGTGAAACAAAAAATAGCAGAAGCCCTTAAAAGGCATCAAAATAGGTTCAAAAACTGTTTTGAGCAAAACATCTCGAAAGATGTATTGCATCAAACTGAGAGTACTTTGAAGGTAACAAATTTAAATATGTAAAAATAAATACTTTTTAAATAAATAAATTCCAGTTTTGGGGGAACCTCTCTCATAAATGTTCCACATCCAAAAGATGGCCCAAACCACCCCAGTTAAAGCAGAAGCTATAGTTGAGATTCCCCAGCACATGGCAGCTTGCCATCTAGCATTTCACTGGAAGACTACAACATATTATCTATCTCTCTGTTCTTATAAGGTCTTAAAGGGTAGGGCTAAAGTCAATCACGCCTGGAGGCCCGCCAGGTATATCTTATTTATGGAATTTCAAGTCTGCCCTAGGGATGGAGTCTTAACCAGTGACCTCTCCAGGCTGAGAGAATACCTGCCTTTTAAAATTGGGATTTCCCCTCTAAGTAATGATGAGGATGCTGAAGGGGAAAAGAATACTGATGGATGTCTGCAATTTACTTTGAAGTATGTACACACACACACACACACACACACACACATATGCACATGGATGGATGAATAGATGTGTGAAACAAAGTATTAGTTGTGGAATCTAGGTGGTGGGTACTTAGATGTTCACTGTAGAAGTCTTTCAAGTTTCCATCTGTATGTTTGAAATTTTTCATAATAAAATGCTGGAAAATGCTAGGAACAAGAAAAATGCTCATGGCTTTAGGTTTAAACATTAATACAGGACTTTTTCCTAAACACGTAATTTTATAACAACCTTCTGATGCTGCCAGAAGATTTTATGGCTTCATCTATTTTACTGAATGTTAATGTTATAACATTGACCTTCTACTCTCACCCTGAGGCGACTATGGAAACAAGAATACACATAGAATTTGAAATAATAACATAGGCTTCAGGTAAGAGAGGAAATGCAGAAACCCTTCTGTTGAGTACAAAGTGGACATATTCACATTTTGTGATTATTACCCCTGTTCATTTGTTTCTGGGAGAAAGAAGATGCATAACAGTGTGGTGGTGAGGAGGAGGTTGTCTACTACATTTTGTACACTGGGGTCAAGAACACCTTAATATATTACATTAAAACATGTAAAACTGCATGGACCAGTTTGTTCAGTTGAAAATAATGTCAATGAAGTTTAGGTCAAGAGTTCATGCCCAGCTAGTCTGACTGAATTTTCTCTGAGGGAAAACTCAAATCTATTACTAAGGATTTTATGAGGCCCAGTCACTTCACACTGTTGGACCAGTGATCACAACAGGGATTAGAAGATAAAATAAACTGATTATCATTTTTATTTTCAAGTATGTGATGAATGCAGATTCACTTTACTAAGTGTTTTGGGGAATGCAAAGACAGCTGAATACTCCTGCCTCATTTAGAGGTGTTCACAATCTAACTGGGACAATGAGACATAAACGTAAAAACAATAATAAATAATGAAAACGAATGTTTATATAGCATTTTTTGTTTATGAGTATTTTCTCTTACAGTGTCTCAATTAGAAAGAAATACCATTGAAAAAATTTAAATCACAGCATTATTTATAATAGCAAAATTCTGGAAATACTGCAAAGGTCCCCGAAAAAAAAGAATAATTAAAATAAATTATAATATATCTATTCAATGACATGTTATGTGGTCCCAAATATATATGAGTAAATACTAATATATACATATTTTTACTATAGTTGGTAAGCGATAAAAGCAAATTACAAAGAACATATAAAAAACTCTACCTTTTGTAAAAAGAAAATCATACATATATAAAAATATATACAAATACACACATAATATAAACAGTGAAATGTTTGAGCTGGCTCATACTGACTCGAGAGCTGATTATTAAATAGGAATTTTGTGAGATAGTTTTTAAACAGCTAACAGCTTGATCAGACATGATGAGATTACACACATTAGAAAAAACAGCAAACTGAAAATCAGGGCTTGTTTTCACTGAGAGATAATTTACAAGCATACCTGTAAAGATATTAGTAAAGATATACAGCAAAAACATTAAGAATTATTTTCTTTAGGCAATCGAATTAGAGGTTTTATTTTCTTCATGATGCATATTTTTCTGATTTATTGTAGAGATGAGGTCTCGCCAAGTTGCCCAGGCGGGTCTCGAACCCGCGAGCTCAGGCAATTCACTCACCTCAGCCTCCCAAAGCATGGGATTACAGACTGAGCCACCGAGCCTGACCTCTTCTGTTATTTCAGCCACAAATGTTTTGCTTGCATAATAAAATCAAGCTTAGAGTTATTTAAAGAAACAAACAAACAAAACACCAGGACATGCTAAGAGCTGAATGAATGAAATGAGAGTTCAGAAGAGAAAGCAATTCTCCTAATGCCAAAGAGGGAGCTGTATAAAACTGGAAACATTCCACAGAATTGTAGACAAAATGAAATTTCTGTGATAAATCAAGAGAAATGAATGGTCTCAAAATGAGCCAATGACACATGTTGTCCTAAAGCCCAGGTGGAACATCTCACAACCCACTATTTTTCTCAGGTAATACATTTGTTTTAGCACAGAGTTTTATGCATAGTAGTGTTTAATAAATTTGAGAAAGGTCCCACTACTTCCTGCCACTGCTGGTTAAGTGATAAGAAACAAACTACTATTTTGGGGATTCTGCAGGACTCATCTAAGTACTCCAAATCTGTCCTTTTTATTTATTTGTTTATTTATTTATTTGCTTGAGAGATTGTCTAAATCGAGAAATTCAGTCGTTTCATTAAAATAATTCGAGGTAGTTTTTCAGTATCATTTAGATTGGGGATCAGCAAACTTTTCTGTAAAGTATTTATAAAGAGTGAATTAACTCCAGTAAGAATGGCCATCATTAATAAAACAAAAACCAGCAGATGCTGGTGAGGATGCAGAGAAAAGGAAACGTTTCTATACTGTTCGTGGGAATGCAAACTAGTTCAACCTTTATGTGACGATTCTTTTTTTTTTTTGGCGATGATTTTTTTTTTTTCATTAATCTTAAAAGAACTAAAAATTGACCTTCATATGACTGAGCAATCCCCCTATTGGGAATACACCTGGAGGAACTCAAATCATTCTATAAAAAAGATACCTGCACATGCATGTTTATTGCAGCACTATTCACGACACCAAAAATACGGAACTGTGCTGCCTATTGAAACTGGACTGAATTTTAAAAATTTGGTATATATACACAATGGGATATTATGCAGCCATAAAGAAGGACAAAATTATCAACTTCATAGCAACTTGTATGGAGTAAGAGTCTATAATACTGTGATCTATCACAGAAACAAAGAACTGAATACCACACATTCTCACTCAAAGGTGGACCCTGAATATTTATCATAACACTATAAGAAAGGGATTGGCAGCAACCAGAAACTGCCAGGGGAGGGAGGAGGAGCACATAACATCAATAAGGGTGCCTGATCTCAAACCATGCAAAGTAGGGACCAAAGGGAGGCCCAAACTTTGCGGGATGTCCACTTGTATACCTAATCCTCAATTATACACCACATCTTTTAAAAAAAACAAGAGTGAATATTTCAGGCTTTGCAGGTCATGGTCTTTGTTGTAACTGCCCAACTCTGCCTCTGGAGTGAGAAAGCGTTTGTAGACAATACATAAACCAATGAACAAGGCTGTGTTCCTACAAAACTTTATTTACAAAAACAAGGGATGGGAGGATTTGCCCTGTAGGGCACAGTTTGCTGACCCTAATGTAGATAATCAGCAGGTTAATTCATAATTTTCACTTTATCTAATTCTCAAGCATCGTAGCTGAAGGAGTTTATTCCTTAGCTGATCCCATGCATATGGGTGCCAGCATAAATAACTTGTGATACCAGAGACCCTAATAAAATTACTTTTCCCCCAAGAAATACTATGATTCCCTATAAGCCACATTATCTTCATATGACACACATGCTGTGAGTTTATACAAGAATCAAAGTGATTAAATAGAGAACATTGTAAGATCTTTGAAGAGCTCCTTAGTCTCACTGAACTTCAATTCCCGAACTGTAAAAATAAGATAATGACAGTTAGCAATGGATGGAATTAAATATTGTATGCAAAAGCACTTTACAAATGAAAAAAAAATGCTCTTCAATTATACACTATTACTATTTTAAATTATTTTGAAACTTTATTATAGAGAGAAATACTATGGTAAATCCGTTTACAACGTTCTAGCAAGATATTTGGAACTACTTAGCCTTTATTTTATAAACCCAGATTTGTCATGTGCCGTTTTTCTCCAATTATAACAGTAATAAAAATGGGGGAATTCCTTGAACTTGTAGGTCATTTATATTTACTCCTCCCAATCAATTTATGAAAATTAGCACAACTGTGAAAGAATAACAGAATTGTTTTCAAAATTGTTTTCTTTTGTCAAGAGATGTTTTCCTCTCTCTGGTTTTTCCAGATTATCTATTATAATTGACAATAAGGTTTTCCTGAAAATTGTAAAAAATAAATTCAAGGCATTATCCAAAATTTACATCATTCAAACCCAAGGTTAATGTGGAAACAACCATACAAACCACAACTACGCTTTTAAATGCAAGACTGATATAAATGAAATATAGTGCTCTCCCCATGCCTCCCTAAAGAAAAAAAGAAGCAGAACCTAGTTAGTAGTGTTTAGTCCAGGATCATTCAAGTACTGTATGGCAGTTTATCAGGGCCACCATCCTGCACGAATTGAAACACAGCATCTACATAAGAACAACATGAGTTTGGCTAGTATCCACTCAAAGGTAAATGGTAAATAACTAAATGATCCAAAACCAGTTTAATGAAAAACATTACTAAATCCAACCCATAAGGAAGTAGGGAAGAAATATTAAAACTCTCCTTTATTTGAGGGAAAGAATTTTGATCTTTATATAAAGTTGATGTCTTAGAGTTAAAACAGAATCAAACAGTCAGCAGGAAGAAATTCCAGTAAGATATTAAGTCATACTAATACATAACAACAAATGCTTTCCTTTTCATCTTGAAGCTAAGCGATTTGGAACCACATTTTGTGTATCTCAGCTTTAAGATCATGGGTCCAATATCTCCTTGAAATAAATCAGCTGCATTAGAATCAGAGACTCCTTGTTGATGAAAGTAGGTTGCTTGTTTCGTATATTGTATTTTGTTTTTCCTTCAAGAAGACAATGACCCGTTCAGAACTCTCTGGAAATAGGTCTTTTTATAGTGTTGAAACTTTATATACAGCTGAGAAGTTACCTCTCAAAGCACCAAATATTTTCTTTGCTTAATAAAGTGAAAATAGCCGGGCTCAGTGGCTCAGCCTGTAATCCTGTGCCTTTGGGAGCCTGAGGTGAGTGGATTGCCTGAGCCCGCGGGTTCGAGACCCGCCTGGGCAGTGAGACCTCATCTCTACAATAAATCAAAAATTAGCCGGGCATGGTAGCGTGTGCCTGTAATTCCGGCTACTTGAAAGGCTGAGGCGGAAGGATCGCCAGAGCCCAGCAGGTCGAGGCTGCGGTGGCCGGGAGCGGCCACTGCACTCCAGTCTGGGCGACAGAGTGAGACTCCAACTCAAAAAAATAAAATAAAATAAAAATAAAGTTAAAATATTTTTATTGTAAAAACTGAAAAAATATATAAAACTACATAATAAAAGAGAAGATGCTATACTTTCTACATTATTCAGGAGGATATTAAAGTCACCCATAGCCCCATTATCTAGAAATTACCACTCTTAACATCTCAGTATATTTCCTTAAGCTCCGGTGTATACTTGTCATTCTGTTTTTAGTATCATATTATGTCATTAGCTTTGTCTTAGGTTACTCTTAGTGTTCAGAAACATTCTAAACAGCAGCAATGATAGGGTATTGTCATTTACTTGGTTAGCTATTTCAGTTGTGTTTATTAAGTTTTACCAAGAGGACCAAATTTTTTCTATTTAAAATAAAACTACAGATAATATGTACTACACACTCCTCTGCTTTCTTTCACAGAGAACAGAGAGCATAACTAGACTTCAAGTTATAGGAATGTGGTCTGGGGCCTCATTTTCCTCATCTATAAAACAGGGACAATTACATGTACTTTATACTGAGGATTCAATGAACGGAGCATATAAGTACATACCAAACCACCTAGCACAGGAAGTTTTTGAAAAATGTCAGTTCCCCTTTCTGTTACTTCACTTAAACATCATGAGTTTTCTTTTCACAGATGAAGTTGAGAAGTGATGGGTGTCTTACCCAAAATCAGATCACACAGAGTAGAATACAATCAAGACCACAGGGCTTAGTTGGCTAGGAGGGCACTAACTCTCTCCCTACTAAATGGCTCCATGTTGCAGGACTTTTTAAGGTCCCCCCCTTCCACTCCACCTCACTACCACCCTGTCCCACCACTTTTTTTTTTCACTGACTCCTCCCTAGCTATCAGGAAGTAAGTAATAACTTCTCACTCCTGCCAGTCGCACCTGTTTCTTTTCTTTTCTAGGATTCTGCAGCCACTGGAGACTGGGAAACTTGTTCACCAAGTTTGCTGTGCCAGTGTAGACTATCAGTCAATAGTCTGAGTGTCAGCTGGGATAGCTGACTTTGATGAGGTGCAAAAGTTTTATAACAGGACTCTAAAATCTATTTTGCTACTCGACTTTGAGTGTGTATGAAAGAGAGACTGATTTTTTGGTAGGAAAGGTTTCTGGCTAGCTGCATTTTCTGGCAGGTGAGGTGTCTCTGGCCTGTCCCTTCAGATTCCCGTCACCTACGTCTAAAGTCTAGTACTATACATTTATTTTGAATCCAGATAGACACCTTTTGTTTTGCTTTCCCAACAGAGATGAAAACTATGAAAATAACGCATTTTAAACTCCCTTCAAGGTCCTCAGATGAGCCAAAGTCTGTTTTACTACCATGCATTTCTGCTTGCTTGCTGTGTTAATAAAATATAATTTCCAGAAATGTCACCAATAATTTTTCTTCACTTAACACACAGCACGTTTTTGTCTTCATGGTGCATTGTGTACCAGTTTTAATGACTGTTTATAAATTAGGCAGGGCCACGGGACATTTTTACAACCCCATGTTTCCACACCCCATAATATTCATAACACCACCAAGAGAAAAGACGGAGAGAGGATTTCTAAACTTCCGTGTGAGAATTAACTATTCGTAAAGGCTTAGAACAGTGCCCGGCACACAGTAAGATCCGTGTGTTTGAAAAATTAAAATTAAATGGCCTATACACACTCTGGCCGCAACCGCAGCTTAGAACACACTCCCCAACGGTTTGGGACCACACAAGCCAATCCTACCGGAGTCCACTTGCCCTCAGAGAAAGCAACGTATTTCATGAGGATGGACCGCATGAAAATGCCATTTTTGTTGGTCAAATTCAGTTGAATGTTGGCAATTTCACATGATGAAACCTAACAGGAATGCAGCGCGCCCAGCTTTATTACCATTATGCCAAGATTCTGTCGCATTCCTGTAAATGGAACGGTGGGGCCGAGGGGCACAGCGGGCAGGCTTTGGGCCCGGCCACCTGTCCCTACCGGAAGGCGGCCCCCTCTGCTCGGGACTGTCGGGGTGACAGGCCGGGGGCTGCGGCCCGGGTGTGGCTCTGGGCTTCCGCACGCACCTGAAGAGAGGCCCGAATTGCAGCAGGTGCAGCAGCAGCACTAGCGGGCGGTCGCGGCTGAGGTCGCGGTGCACGAAGAGGAGCGTGAGCTGCACCAGCGCGCAGGGCAGCAGCGAGAAAAGCAGCGTCAGCGCCTGCCACATGCGGTCCCCGCCCGAGCGGTAGGTGCTGCTCAGGTAGAGCGCCGCCGTCGTCTCGGCCACGAACAGGAACACGGACGGCAGCACAGAGGCCGGGAATTTCATCTCCTCGCGTCAGCGGCGCGCACTGTGGGCGGACTCGGTGATGGTG
>NW_007046009.1:153740-190709 GCF_000164805.1 Carlito syrichta
GGCGGGCCCAGCCGGCTTCGCGCGCAGACTCTGGGTCCTAGAGTCCCTTGGCCGGTGCTCTCTTTGGAAACCGTTTACATCCCTCTGAAAAACTACACCCGACAGGGCCCAGAATTGAACTCTGGACGCCTTTCCAGCCCAGTCTCTATTTTCTGGGCCGAGGAAACATCGGATTCATCAAAAGGCCAGCGTTTCTGTTCATTTTGAAATGAGCAGACTCCACATAGGCTTTTCAAAGTGCAAGTGTATTGTCATGCTCCCACCATCAAGATAAAGGAAGGATTTCACTTTTCACGGTGCCACATAAGCATGCCCCTTCGTCTTTCAAATGCAGTGGTCTGAAGTATTGCATCCGATGCTGAAAGAGCATCAGCGATAATCTCTAGGAGCCGATGCCTTATCTCTCAGAAAAACTGCCTACAAACTGTATTCCTCTATAACTGTGACTACTCAGGCAAAGAGCAGGGCCTAATAAGGAAGTAATTTTCTAGCCCAAGACAAACTTCTTCTTACCGATGTGCCAGTACCAAAACTAACGCAATTCCTTTTCATCCATTGAACTTTCGACCATCTTCTGGACATCAGGGTGGACTCAACCTATGCCTGTCCCTCGGACCCTGATCAAGCCACTAAATCTCTCTAAACCTGTTTCATAAAGGATTAGACTTAAGTAATTATCAGATTCCTTTCCCTGTGATTGAGTGATTTCAATCGTCAGACATCTCTGGCACTTTTCTATTTAGAAAAATAATGTAAACACAAATACAATGTGAACATTCAAAAGTAATCAAGACAAAAAAGGTACAGAGAGAGAGCATGACAGGCTGTTTTTCTTGGTTCTTGAGTCCCATGAGAAAGTCTATTTATAAGGGTTGAGGGGCAGATTCAGCCAACAGCTGAGAGGTACCAGGCCCTTTCTCTAAAAGGATTACTAATGTCTATTTATAGAACCCAGAATGTCCTGCATGAAGATACATACACTGTCACAAATACAGAATGATCAACAACACTCCACAGAGTATTTGTGTAATATTTTATTTGATACCATGGTTAACTACAAAGAAAAAAATCTATTAGGAGCTTAAAATTATTAATTAGAACATACTCAATATTTAGCATTAGATTTTATTTTAAGGCAAAGGATTACACAGGTTTTACATGATTAAGTGTACTGTATGTAAATGTATCAGGGGAGGGCATAAGCCAATAAATAACATTGCTTTAAACACTATAAAGTCCAGTTTATGGAGAATTATTTTCTACAGTACAAAACTAATACAGAAAACACATTTGGAAAGATCACAGTGTTTGGAACATTGTAACAGCAGTTTTAAAAACCATAAGGTGCATCGCTAAGCTTCTGACTCTATCTTGCTTCTAAAGAGATTTAATTACACCACACAGTGTACTGTGAGCAAACCCCCCAAATAAAGGGGGAAGCAACACCCTGACTAGTACTTCCCCTCCAGGAACAACCAATAACAAAAGCCAAAATCTGATGAGTATTTGCAAGTTGATCCTTCTCAGTCTGCACACCAGCTAACTTGCTCTGATCATCATGTCTTTCTGTATTATCATTTGTCATTTTGTCCTTGAGAATAATATATGCATTATAGTTTATGATTGTTAGTTTCCCTGTCAAACACCTAAATGGATTTTGACTAAAGATCAATTTAATGTTGTGTACTGTATTATACTTTTTCACTAGGACCGAAATACCCATTATTTTTTAAAATATTATGTAAACAATAACAGACTTTTAGAAAGTGATGTTTTGGTCTAATAATATGTAGCATACCAGAATACTAGAGAATTTAGTTTTATTATAAAATACAGCAGTACAACATTTTTGTGATATAGTAAATTATCTGGCAGAATGTTCTGCTCTAAATTTAGACCTAATTGCTACAGATATGCCTTTGAAAGCGCCTCAAAGTGCCCCTAATGAAATATAACAATTAGCAAGAGGTATAGAACCTGTTTTAGCAAAGAGGCGTTTTTTAAAAGCCTCTCATTTTGTGTGCAAGTATGTCAAAATTGTAGTTATATACAACAGATAACTGTTGTTGGATTTAGTGCTAATGAAGATTAAAAGGATTTTAAATTAGTAACAACCAGTCTCTATTATTTGCTGTTTTTTTCTAAATAATTTTATGTTTTTAACTCTGTACTTGTGCCGAGGCACATATATTGCAAAGAGTACAATTTTATTAATAATACTAATTCATTGACCAGTTCTTCAAAATTCAACAGTATGTTAAATAATAGTACTTATTCATCACTAGATACAATTATGAATAAGTAATTATACTGTATTGGCATATAATTTATTTAAGAAATTTCATTAATTTGCTGCTTGTGAAATTTATCATTAGGAAGGTGAGCTTTTTTTCCTTTAATGACACAATTATATGTCTGCAAGTACTTTGAATTGTGCAAAAACAGCTTTTTGGTGCAGTAAATTCTATTCACTGGGAAATACACATTCCAAAACTAACACGTGGTGCTTACCCAGTATACCTTTTCCAGTATATGGCTTTGCAATGTGTTTCCTCTAATAAATGAATTCTATAACAATCCATTTTAAAAGTTTTTGCTAATTTAGTGCCATTAAATCCAAGAGATTAAAATTCAGCCTTCCCTTCTAAGAAGAGCTCCCCCAGATGTTCAAAGTTGGGAAAGCTATTACCTTTTTAGAGAATCGGCTGCCCTTCCTTATCAGATTCTAAAGCCAAACTTTTGCACTTAAAATACTCCACTTCTACTCCTGGAGAGTATGTATATATATATATACAGCTCATATTACACTTTGCATTTTCAAGAACAAAAGAATTCAACTGCTGCTACAGTCTTCAGATGACAACTCTAATATTGAAATACCAAAGTCCTAAAATACAAAGACAAAACTATTTAAATCAATCTCTTATTTGAATACAACCATATATAAGAGTTACCACAGTCAACTTGAATCAAAGTCAGCAGCAGGATTTGTTTTGTTGGTAATTGCCACGTAAGCACAGATCTTAAAAATAAAACTTATAGGGACAGCATCAGAGGCCCCTCTAAGACCAAATTCAAAAAAAAAAAAAATGCATTTGCTAAAGACTGACAGTAGTCAATTATAGTTTATATCGTCTTTAAACTGATTGCTATGTCACAGTAACTTCACTCATATTACAAGATCAGTGCACATTAAAGCATGTAATTTAACACCACACAAAATATAAAAAGGAAGTATCAGCAGGAACTGTATTTAACTGTACTTAAGAAACTGTATGTATTCTGTGTTTACACATATACACATTCAGATGTTTCGCTTCTTTTTTAGAGTGTTCATCATTTCTGAAAGAAGAGAAGGGTATGTATGTGGCACTTTCTGAAGACTTATGTCCAAGCGCAAGACCTTAAAACTGGTTTCAATATAGTAAGTTGCCTGTTTCTCAGGTGATTCTGAATACAAAGAAAAATAGATATGGACTCCAAAAGGAGTGGTGAAGGAGAAGAAAACACAAAATTATTTGTTTTTTTTTTTTTTTTTTAATGGAGAGACACTTGTGGTGATCTCTAGAATTTGTGTGAGACATAGAACTCAACAATTCAGCAACATGCAAACAAGTTTCTTTACCCAGGAGCATTTTCTCAGGGTCTTTAATATGTGAATGAGCTATGTAATCTCCAAAAGGAGGTAAAAGAATAAAACTTTCCTAACTTATTTAATCACAGAATATATTTTTCCACAGGACAGCTCTTGGTACTGCTGTGCTGCATTTGGAGAAATGTTGCAGTCCTCATATAACATGCAGTGTTCTGTTTCCCTTTTCTTTCGTTACAACAAAAAAATATGTAAGTGGTAGAAAGGCTATCCGTACTGGAAAGCATGAGTGGGATGTTAGTTCTGTGTTGTCCAATACAATAGCCAACCCATATGCAGCTATTGTATGCTTGAAATGTGGCTACTCCGACTTGAGGTGAACAATAAGTATAAAATACACACTGGATTTTGAAGGTTCAGTACAAAAAAGGTAAAACAGTTCATTAATATTTTTATATTGATTCCATATTGAAATGATAAAATTTTGGATATACTAGGTCAAGTCAAATACATTATTAAAATTAATTTCACTTTCTTCTTTTTACTTGTTAATGTGGTTACTAGACAATTTTTAAATTACATATATGGTTTGCATTCGTGGCTGAATTACATTTCTAGCGGACATCTCTGCTGTATTTGTGAAACTCATGGTTGTTACCTTCTACAGGTAGCTACTAATGACTAACCTGGCAGAGATTTTAATACAAAGGAATGTTTAAAATAGACAAGGCTAAGTTTAACTAGGGTCCTCCTTAATTGTGTGCTAATTTATTCAGAGCAATTAGCACACAATTAGGACCCATTCATTAATCAATTTAGCTTGAACATAGCCTTTTACTCATATATATCTAATAGCAAACTGTTGAATTTCATTTCATATGTGATATTGACTCTCCTTAAGTCAGTCTCTCTTTCTTTTCACTGCTTACACACACACACACACACACACACACACACACACACACACACACACACACACACACAATTTCCTACAGGGACTGAGAAAAACCAAGGAGGAAGCAAACAGGAAGACTGCAAACTGTTTGCACTAACCCTGGACAGTTAAGCCTCACATATCTATCTCTCCTTCCTCCATATTTTGCAGGGAGAATAAAGGCATGAAAAGAGGATAGTCTGTTCTTTGGATTCATATTACTCACCAACCCCCCCAAAGAACAAAAATATGGATGATTTGGTTTTTATTTTAAATGTATATATTTTTTCAAATTCAGTTCATAGGGTAAATAACAGATGCACAAAGGCAATAGAAGATTCAAGGAATTCTACAAATAAGAGATTTTGCAATGTGTGAAGGAATCTAGGTGGATACGACAAGGTTCAATACTTTAAGAAAATAAAAGCAAATATTTTTGGAAACCCTAAAGGCATCATCCACCAGGCCTCAATTCATTAACACTTTCAATTCAAGAAACAAGAAGAGAGATTGCACCTTCAGAATGAGATTTATGAAAATGAATTCACAATAGCAAAAACATGGAACCAACCATGTTGCCCATCAAAACTGGACTGGATTAAAAAAAAAAGTGATACATATACACAATGGGATATTATGCAGCCCTAAAGAAGGACAAATATATGGACTTTGCCGCAACTTGAATGGATTTGGAGTTGGTCATACTCAGTGATCTATCACAGAAACAAAGAACAGAGTACCATATGTTCTCACTCATAAGCGAACCTTGAACAATTATTATAATACTATAAGAAAGGGATTGGCAGTAGTGGGAAACTGTCAGGAGAGGGGGGGTGGGATTGGCAGTTGAGGGAAACTGCTAGGGGAGGGAGAGGCACACCTCATCAAGAAGGGTACCTGCATAATCAACGTTTGAACACCTAACCCTGAATTGTACCCCACATCTTTATAATTTAAAACATGTGAAAAAAAAAATTTTTTTAAAGAAAATGAATGAGGGCCAAACATTGCATGTAACATCAACTTTGTGCATTTTTTGTAATAACAGTAAAAATAAAATGATCAGGTTTATTTGCGGAGAGGAAGCAGGATATATGCTGTCTTCACCCTATTCTTATGCATAGCCATATTAATGATGGGCTGTCCTGGACTTGTGATCAAACTACAGACTAGGCCCAACTTCTGCAGCTGCTGACCTTGACATCCACCCTTCTGTCTAGAGGGAAGGCAAGTCGCATTGTCTTGAGCTTTTAGCTAAGAACAAACATGGATGGAAGAGGTAAAGAAAAAACCTGCCCTCCCAGGCAAAAGGAGGCCACACAATTAAGCAGACACAGAAAAAAAAAAAAAAAAAACATATCACAATGAACTATTTAAAGACAAGAAGGAGGACAAGAAGCTGCTGAATCTGGGGTGATCTGGGATTAGAGGTTCCAGGAAGCAATAAAACTCAAAGGTAAGACTGGACTGGTTGTTAGCAGCATTAAACATGCACCCACAACTCACAATGCTCACAATGAGATGCTGAGCTTTGGCAAGCTTCCCCCACCCACCCCTTTGCCTGCCTTCTCATTTGCTTTCCTTGGCTATTTTATGACAAGATTACATGAGCTTGGTAAATTTGAGGCTTAGTGATTTAGCTATTAATTTGGGACAGTGTTGAATAAATAACCCAAGTCCCTAAAGGAAGGTCTATAAAGGAAGGCTTCATATATGCAATGAGAATATATTTTGATCACTATATGTCACTCGGTGCAGATCAATGTCACCCCAGAATTACTTTATTTGCCACTTCATTTTCTCTCTGTAGATCTGGCCTGCCTGCTTTCTTTTACATAAGTTACTGGCGTTGAAATCATTTGTTCCCAGCAAGCAAAATAAATATTTGCATTAAAAGGAACTCCTGAGCTAAATCAGGCTATTGCAGGGTTGTAAGCCCTGGTGAATTAGAACTTTTGAGGCACAAATGATATAGTCAGGACTGGTGGTAGAATATTTTTAAATGTACACTTGGTTTTTACTCACCTAGCCATCCAGACCTCAAGCACTGCATTCACATTTGGCGATTCCATTTGGCTGAAATACTTATTAGAAGTCATAACTGGGCATGATTTTAGTTGGTAGTTAAAATATAGCATCCCTTTAAATTGTATAAATAAACTGCATATTGCAAAATTCTCTTATATCCATTTTTATCATTGACAACTTTTATGACAACCCTATGAAGTGGACAGGGTGATTATTACTATTACTATAGTGGCCCATGGACATGGCAGAGCAAGACTTTGAGATTTTCAACACAGGGCTCTTTGCTTTGCTGTGTTTCCTTCAAATTGTGTGTTTACTTAATGTGGTTAGAAATTACAATCACATTAGTTACATTGAAATTATTGAGATTTGCTTTTTGAGATTTGAAACAATTTCAGAACCACCTTGATTAAAATCTCAGCATGTCAAAAAAAGTTAAAGAAATAAGCTGCCACTAGAAAGAGTTTCAGTGAAACACAGACCAAGAAAATAACCTTATGTTTCTTGAGTTATCAGTAAGCGAATATTATTACCTTAAAAGCATAGTCAATTAGCAGCACAATAATATGCTGTCAAACCTCTTTTTTCAGCTGCAAGTGGAACAAAAAAAGTAAAAACTGATGACTGAAACAGGTTTGGGCAAAATAAAGGCCAGATATTGGGGGGGGGGGGATGGAAGACAAGGTACGTAATTCTGTTCATGAAACAAAATACACAGAGTTGTAATAATTTTCAAAACGTCCTGCTATCAAAGTATAATGCAGTCTCCCTACTGTTTAGAGACTCTTTCAATGTATCCTCAAACACCTCCACTGTTACCTTCAGGGTTTATCATTGTTCATACCACATATAGTAAATAATATTAAAGTTATACTAGTGTTGGTAAAATGTTCCCATAGCTTTCAAGATACAACATACTTAAGTATTATATTAAGAATGATCTATCACAGAAACAAAGAACAGAGTACCATATGTTCTCACTCATAAGTGGACCTTGAACAATTATAATACTATAAGAAAGCATTTGGCAGTAATGGGAAACTGTCAGAGGAGGGGGGTAGGAATGGCAGTTGCGGGAAACTGCTAGAGGAGGGAGGGGCACACCTCATCAACAAGGGTACCTGCATAATTAATATTTGTATACATAACCCTGAATTGTACCCCATATTTTTATAATAAAATAAATAAATAAATAACTTCTAAAAAAATAAAGAATGTTACCACATAGAAGGGAACAAGTTGAAGAATTAAATCAGAAGTAGCACGTCACACTTTTCTACAGCAAAACTTAAAGTTCTTTTTTTCCTTCTTGGAAAAACAATATAGACGAGGACCCTCCAATAATTCTATTATTTCAGGAAAATGAAATGTTTCAATAACATATTTAAGTGCTAAACAAGTTTATCCTTGTTTCTAACTTACTGAGATGTCATTTCATAAAGAAAAAATCCAAAAGGGTTTGACACACCAAAAGGGTTGTCTTTTAATAATGGTCGGCACAACAATGTTATTTCCACTCTAGCAGACTTTAAAGGGCAAGTAAGCTAGAAAGTGGTTGGGTTTTTGTAAAGTTCCTAGAAATGAAACTGATATGAGAACTAGAGTATCACTTCTCGGTGCTTTAGGATTTAGGTCTCAAGGATGAATAGCAGAAGGATCAGCAAACAGAAAGGAGTATGTATTGTGTTCACTGCTGTATCCCTAGATTCTAGGCTAGAATACTGAATAAATAAAATGGAAAGTGAAACCCTGGGTTTGAATCCTTCTTGTGTGCTTTCCTAGCTGTGAGATTTGGAGTAATTACCAAACACATCTGGAGGGGTTGCTTGGACAATGGAAAAAAGTATGTGTTCCATAAGCTCTTGTATATTGGATGGTTATTATCTTCAGCTTACAGGGACCATTTGAAAGGAATTTAAAACAACATAGTGAAAAGCAGGCATCACTGCCATTTCAAATGGAGACCACTTTGTAGAGGGAATCCTGCTTAAGGCTTTCCACGAGGTGCTTGCCCATTCATGAAAAAACTTCTGGAACCTAATTTTGGGAGTCATCTGAAAGCTGCTATTTATGTGGTATTACCACAAACTGAGCATTTTTATGGATGAACAATAGAGGCCATTTTTATATGCTTGTATCTGAGGATGTGAAAATGGAACAATAAGCTAAAATGGTGCATGCTTTTCAAAATCATTTCATTCTAGTTAATTTCAATGAGTGCAAACATGTAGTGTCACAAAGTACACAAAGATGGTTCTTACCTTTCTTTGGTCAGATTATTTGAGAATCTTGTGAATTCTAGAGGTCCTCTCTCCCCCAAAATGAGCACACAAACAAACATACTGGCACATGCACATACACACATCAACATACACACAAATATTTTTAGGCAACAGAGTATTCCTTAACTCCTCCCAAAGTCCAGCAATAATTCAAGTTAGAAATTATTGAACTAAAGAATAAGTACTTGAATTTACATGGGAATAGATGTAAAATACACACACACACATATGGTTATATATATACATGTATATTTAAATAAATATCTAAATGATTAAGTCTTATGCAGTGCACAATTTCCTCTTCAGTCTGCTATATAGAATTGCCAGTGATCAAATTATAGGAAAGGGATCAACTCACGTCCTCCATATTGACGTGGCACATGCTTCTACAGTGTTCTGCAAATCACTATTTACTTGAAGCAGTTACACAACTTCTATTTGTTTACAGCAGTGTTGAATTTGATATGGCAGCAATGAGTATTGTAGCCAATTTTCAGTGTACCCTGTGTCTTGGAAGGTAAGGTGATCAGCCAGGGAGTTCACTCATCTTTTCATTGAATGATATAAAAAATGGAATAAAATTGTTTCCACAATTACCAGTGCCTTTCTCAGCCTGTTTCTCCCTGTCCCAGGGGACACGCTATTCCATCAAAGGCAGAAACAACATGCCTTTGTAGTGGTTACCCTGATCTTCGAGATGAGTGATTTTTCCCAAGAGTTTTTCCAGTTCAGCTAATAACTTCATAAAGGCTACATACATGAAGGCATTTTAAAAATGACTAACAATAGACAATACACAGCTCACACTTACAAAGAAGAAAAACGATTGACAGCAACACTTGCTACAGTATTTGCTAGCTTATGAGTTTTGCTACCCTAATTGAGCTTTGGGAAAGAAAAAGGAACCAGGAAAAGAGATGTTATAAGGCCTAAAGAAACTTAGAATTTTAGTGTTTGAACTAAGTTATGATATGATTTCCTTAAAGTGCCCAGGGTAATGATACAAAATAGATTCATATGCAAATATCTCCATTCAGTAAAAGTCATACATTTCAAGTAAAGGTATAGGACAACCAAGAGTTTTCTTTTATATCCTTCAGCAACCTGATATTTCATCTCTCCTAGCAGTTTTCAGCTGGGCAATTACTCCAGTTTTCGATTGTCTTTATTTCTAAATTTAGGAGTAGAGGGCACCCACAAATGGCCAAACTCTCTCTCCAATTGCAAAGGTATTAGCATTTTATTACCATAGTCCACACTTAATTTTTTCTGTCATGATTGAAAAACAGATCATTTCTCTTTCCCCTTTTCCTGTGTATCCCTGGTTTTCACATCTATTCCCTGAAATAGTAGATCTCTACAGTTTTTAGATGAGTTGTGGTATCTTTGTTTTGCAGGTTCTCTTCCAAGTCTTGCATCATTCACTTGCCTGCTTCCTTCCTTCTGGTAGCAATGTTAAGGCTCATGGTTGTGATACCGTTGAATGTGACATGTGGAAACTGCCTCAGGTAAGCTCAGGAAATCTCAGAGGACTTCTACAGGGCGACAGTGGAAGATGGAGCCTCTAAACAAAGACGCTGAAGAGAGGGAATTCAGCCTGATTGGGCTGCAGCAGATCAATCAGAAAGCACACTGTCCCGGAGAAGCCTTCATACAAGCTGTATATACTTTCAAGGACCCGAGAACCTGCCTTGAACTCTTCGGTAAATAAGAATTGAGCAAACCTAAGAGAAGAAAAAGAAAATATGAATAATTTTAACACAAGCGTTTCTGTATTACTGTCCTTGAGTTGTTTCTTCCTCTTCTAAATGAAAGTGTAGCATGATTTTCTTTCTAGAATTATATAATTAGGTATTTTAAGAAGGCCCTTTTCTCTGAAAAGGAAAGAAAAAGGATCTGTTATATAATTGTGTATGTTTCACAATAGATTATGTTGGCAAGCAAATACAACAATTTTCAGAGTTTGCAAAGTGAAGTGGTCTGGTATTTTCTGAGAATTTCATTCCTTCTGTCATCCAGTAATTAAAAGTAAAAGACAACAGATAAATTGTCCTACTTTTATGTATCTTGAATAGCCGCAAACTGACACATGACTGTTCCTTTAAAAAAGTAAATATGCTGTGTTTCTGCAGGCATATTATTTCTGAATGAGGTTTCATTTATATGTGACAAAGCACAGAGACTGAAAATAAATGGGCAAGATTTTATACAATCTGTGCTGTGGGCAAACAAAGGAATAAGATGAATGAGAAAAGGCGAGCAACCTTTTATAATGATGACATCAAATAACAAACTTAGCCGAAAGACAGTTTGTTTTGAAGACATCCACCTTTAAAATAAATTATGGACCTCTAAAATCTCCATGAAAGAACTTTTTTCCTTTACCTATATGTGCCACATATCTTATTTGGAATATTTATAACAAGTAATGTTTGTATAGTAGCTTACACCTTTTAAGGTGCTGTCACCTATGTCCTCTTTTTTACTGACTTGCTCTACTCATTCCCATCAACGACAAAAATAAACACTAATTCAGAGACTGGAGTTAACAGCTTGGTAAGGTCTGAAAACTGATACTGCCATAAATTTAGATTATTGCTATTACATAGGAGGGTCCTATGAAACACAATTTCTTATTTTATTTTTTTTAGGACTTTTGTAACTATTTGATGGCAGCTTAAAATAAATAGCAGAAAATAGATTGCAAGTCTGTTTCCCACAAATTTTTTATCAACTGTTTTTTCAATATGCAACAATTTCTAAATGGAATTTTAATTTTTTTTTTTTTTTGAGTTGGAGTCTCTGTCGCCCAGACTAGAGTGCAGTGGCTGCTGCCGGCCACCACAGCCTCGACCTGCTGGGCTCCTGCGATCCTTCCGCCTCAGCCTTCCATAGCTGGAACTACAGGCGCGTGCTACCACACCCGGCTGATTTTTTATTCATTGTAGAGATGAGGTCTCACCAAGTTGCCCAGGCGGGTCTTGAACCCGCAGGCTCAGGCAATCCACTCACCTCAGCCTCCCAAGGTGCGGGATTACAGGTTGAGCCACCGAGCCCGGCTGGAATTTTAATTTTTAAATAGCATAATAATGCATATTAAGAGTTAATCAAAATTTGTAATTATATAACCAGGATCGTGGTCTACCTTCAGGAAGTTCTTAGCCTTTTTAGTGCTACAGATCATTTGACAGTCTGGACAGAACATCTAAAAAAAAAATGTTTTCAAGTTCATAAAATAAAATACACAGGATTCTAAAGGAAATTAATTATATTAAAGTACAGTTAGAAAACAATGTTTAAGTCAGATTTGTGATATAATAACATATGAATTTTTTATTAATGCATTAAGTAACAAGATGTAGTAGTGAGTTTAATAACTGTTAGCATTTCTAAGTAGCGATGCAAATAAAATATATTGCAGCATTTCCTTTCATTCTGAATTTAGGTAATAAGTCACAGAATATTAATAGCTGTGAATCTGCAATCAATAGAAATCATAGATATTCTCATATCATATTGCAACAGTATGAATTATAGTTAGATTTGGGAGGAGTTAAGGAATACTCTGTTGCCTAAAAATATTTGTGTGTAACCGGGCTCGGTGGCTCAGCCTGTAATCCCGCGCCTTTGGGAGGCTGAGGTGAGTGAATGTCTGAGCCCGCCTGGGCAGCGAGACCTCATCTCTACAATAAATAAAAAAGTCAGCCGGGCGTGGTAGCGCGTGCCTGTAATTCTGGCTACTCGGAAGGCTGAGGTGGAAGGATCGCCGGAGCCCAGTAGGTCGAGGCTGCCGTGGCCGGGAGTGGCCACTGCACTCCAGTCTGGGCGACCGAGTGAGACTCCAACTCAAAAAATAAATACATAAATAAATTGTGTGTATGTTGGTGTGTGTATATGTATGTGCCAGTATGTTGCAATATGATATGAGAATATCTATAATTTCTATTGATTGCAGATTCA
Organism: Carlito syrichta; assembly: GCF_000164805.1. Lineage (NCBI taxonomy): Eukaryota > Metazoa > Chordata > Mammalia > Primates > Tarsiidae > Carlito > Carlito syrichta. The sequence continues at coordinate 166,537 of NW_007046009.1, forward strand.
CAGTTATTAATATTCTGTGACTTATTACCTAAATTCAGAATGGAAGGAAATGCTGCAGTTCTGTTTGAGATATAATGTTCTTCTTACACAACCTCTCAAGTCCTAGATTAAGAACCCCTGGAATACTAGAAACAGCAAGAGGTTTGGGGTTGAGATATGCAAATTTGATTATCTCATGTTGTATGACCTTTGGCAAATTTCTTAATTTGACTTTAAAATGGTGAAGTTTAGAACTGCATAGTATTTTCTATAAAGATTAAAGATACAATATATTAGGCTCTGAGCACACAGCAAGCATTCAATAAGTGGAAAATATCATTTTTTACATAAAATTATTATAAAAAATATTTTTTTAAAAGAAAGAAAATCATTCCACCCTACTATAAAAGAAACCCACAGTTAATTTTGCTCCCTCTTTTTCTGAACTTTTTTCTCCTTATGCTTGATTTATTTATTATATTTTACACATTATTAAAGTGTTCACAATTTGGTATCCTACAGTTTTTCACTTAAAAACAATGTGATAAATATTTTCTGTGCTTTTTGAAATAATTTCTAAATGATACATAGCAATTTAAAATAGTACCAGCAATACTTGAGAGTAGCAGTTTCATTGCATTCTGACCTGTATTCCTGAAAAATGTTGGCATTAAAGTAAAAATGATGGCTTCAAAAATATACCCAACAGTGCAAAAATTAACCTAACAAATTTATTTTTCTAAAAGTATTCTCAGTCAAAACATAAGCCAGAATGGTAATTACAGAACTAAAAAGAATGAAAGATCTTGAACATTACATATCAAAATCTATTGATTATGGTAAAAATTGAACACAGAGGAAAAATACATAGCTCTATGAGTTATCATTATTATTAATAGAAAAATAGAACTTTTTCTAATCAAGCATTTTTTAAACTCTAGGACATAACAAAATAAAAGAAAGTAACAGTGGAAAATAAAAATAAAGGAGAAAAATAATGACTTAGAAGGCAAAAGAGAAAAACAAAAAGAACTAATAAGCAAAACCAAGAGCCAGTTCCTTAAATGAATGAATAAGATAGAAAAACACTGGTGCATCAGACCAAGAAGGAGAAGCATTAGAAATGAGAAAGCGCATACAGTCAGAGATATAGGAAATTTAAAATACTATAGAAAAATACTAGTAGAGCTCTATGTCAAAAGCTTAAAAATCCATATGAACTAAATGGTTTTGTAGCAATTATTCACTACCAAAAATAAAAGGTAAAAAATCTGAATAAATGAATAAACTTAGAAGGAAATGAAAAGTTTGCCAAATAATTTCCTGCAACCATAAAATCTAACTGTATGTTAAAAGAGTAATAGGTGATGATCAGGTAATATTTATTTCAGGGAGGCACATACTGTTTGACATGAAGCCTCTCCAGTTTGGGCTATACCATATTTTAACTTTGAAGTGAAAAATTTCAGTACTCTAAGCCATAAAATGCAAATTTTAAAGTATGCCCCTAGCAGACCAAAAAAAGAAAAAGAAAAAGAAAGGAAAAAAATGGACTACCAGTGGAAAAAAGGTACTCAAAGTTAAAACAAAACCAGACAGTCACAGCTAGGTGAGGGAAACTCTGTGTACTCTGTGTTCTCAGAACGACGTTGTAAAAATACCACAGGTCCTCCTTTTCTCCAAACCAGTTTCTGTTGTAGGTGCCAAGAACATCCCCTGACCCCACCCCATGCACACTGGCTATTTGAAAGAAACATCTGACAGAGACTTTTAGTTTTTTTTGTTTGGTTGGTTTTTGTTTATTTGGGCTTTGAAAACCAACCAATGAGAGCACATCTGAGCTCAGAGCTCACTTGTCCTGGCCAATTGGAGCTCAGCTGTATCAACTGATCAAGCCTCAGCTGAACTGACCAATCAGAACTTAGGGAGTTTCAATCCTTCATTTACATAAAAGGACCTGACTCTGGGCTAGAATTTTGCTATAAAACCTAAACCTTCTTTTTGTTTTCTGAAAACACATTCGTTTTACACAGAAGGCCGTATCTCCCTAGTTTGCAAACTGTTCACTGAAATAAAGTATTTCACCTTCAAATTACTTTTCAGATAACTTTTGTTCACACAATGCCCAAACAATACTCAGATATTTTCAGTTTTCTACTTATTAGTGAGAAATTTGTCTGAAGAACCCTGGATCCCAGAACCTTATAACCATGACTCTGTAAACTAGTACTGGCCAGTCAGAAAATACTTAATGTACATTATTTGATTGATGGATACCCTAAAAGTCCTGACTTCACCACTATGCAATCCATGCATGTAACAAAAGTATACTTGTACCTCATAAATTTATACAAAGAAAAACGAATTAAAAACACATTAAAATTAGTAAAGAAACAAACAAACAAAAAAAACAGACGTATTGTTCTGATTCTTTTAAATAGACTTTCTAGGACATGAGATTTGCTGACAAAATTTATCCCAAAGGTGAAATTCTATTAGCCTAGATGTTATCCCTAATGACTTTATTTTGCTATATTTGGGAAACAACAGTCAAACAGATTAGGAAAACATGAATCAAATATAGTAACAGAATTTCTAAACAACAGAGCTGCAAATAGAGGATTTACATATGTTAGTATTTGCCCTTCAGTGCATACATGCAACGATAGTAAAGGATATTTTATGTTTTTTTAAATATTGAATATTAAATAAAGTGGCTTAGGAAGGTCTTTCTGAGAAAATGACTTGAGTAAAGCTCTGAATGAAATGGGGGAGCTAGAAAATATATGTAGAAAGTGGAGGGAATCACAACTTCCAAGGCCTTGAGGTAGAGTGAACCTGGCATCTTAATAGAATCATAAAGAAGCCACAATAAAAGAGAGAACCAGGAGGAACAAAGAGTAGGGGATGACATCAGAGAGGTAATGGGAGACCAGATCATGCAGTAGCTTTCATTCATAGGACAGATTGGCCTTATTCTGAGTCATATGCGAAGCCACTGCCTTACCTCAAATAATGTCTTAATGTGTCATAATATACATTACAAGAAGTGAATATAAAAGTACATGGTAAAACATAGAAACATTCCTAGTAAAATCAGCAATAAAAACAAGGATGTTTACTATTCCTTATATTATTGAACTTTGTTGTGGGGATGCACTGTTATAGGGGGAACCATGCAACAGAAAACAACAAAAAAAAGTTACACAACTGAAAGCAAGTAACAAAATCATTGTTTGCAGATAATGTGTGTGTCTATTTAGAAAATACAATGAAAATCTAATAAAAAACCTAACAGAAACAGTAATGGAGTTCATTAGGGCAATCAGACATATTATATTTATGAAAAATAAAATACTTATACAAAGTAGATTTATATGAAAAAGTATATATTAGAATTGATAAACTACAGTAATATGTATGTTTTAAAAGCTTTCCTAAATTCCAGTAATAAATGACTGGAAAATATAATGGAGGAAACAATTTTATTCACCATAAACCTGGAAACATAAGATACCCAGGAATAAAATTACAAGAAACATACAAGACCTTCTTCATGAGATCAAAACTTTATTAAGTGACATTTGCTTAAACTTAAAAGAATGAAAAGCTGTATTATGTTCCTGGATGGAGAAACTCAATATTCAGAAGATGTTAATTCTCACTAAGTAACCTGCAAATGTAATGAAATTCCAATCAAATTTTTATAACATTTTTTAAAAAATCTGACAAATTGATTCTAAAATACAATTGAAAGAATAAATGAAACAAAAGAAAGTTCAGAATCCATAGTATTTTTAAAAATTCAATTTATGATGAAATTGGAATTTCAAATCAAGGGAGTAACTGGTCAATAGATTATTAGAGAATTTTGCTTTTCATTAAACAAAGATAGATGCTCATTTGATACCATTAAAAAAAGTAAGTTCAAGCTGAATCAAAAATTTAAATGTTAAAATAAAATCATAAAGAAGTCAATGTAATTAATCTTCTTATAATCTTGAAGCAGGAAAAAGGTCTTTTAAAGCATAACACAAAATCCAGAAATTCTGAAGAAAAGTATGACAAGTTTGATAAGAAAAATACTTAAAACTTTGGCATGACAAAAGACTATAAACAAAGTTGAAAGAGAAATGTCAAAGCAGGAAAATATTTACAACATATATTGGCAAAGAGTTATACTCCTTAATATAGGTATCACAACGTGGGGAGATGGGCAAATGATAAAGACAGGCTAATTATAGACTTAAAAATATCTATGAACCTATTTCAATTTTAAAATTTCTCCAAAAATGCTTGCACAAGTGCACAGAAATGAATATATTGGATATTTGCAGCAATTTTGTTCGTATCAGTAAGGACTGCACACATACTAAGTGTCCACTATTTAGTAATAGGTTAAATTAATTATGGTACATTTGTGTAGAATAACTATATAGCCATTTAAAACAATGAGATAGATCTATGCAAACTGAATAAAAAATGTTCCTTAAAAATTGTTCATTTAAAACTATAAGGTGCTAACCGTATCTATAGTACTAATATACATACATAATAGTAGGAGCTTATTAAAACACATATACACATATACATATATATGAACATACATTTATGCATGGAAAAAAGTCTGGATTGGTAAAATTTCAGATTTGTAGTAATAGTAACAGTGAATACTTACAATGCAGTTACTGCATACCAGGCATTTTTCTAAATGATTTTTTAAATATTAACTCATTTAAATTACCCAAGACCCCTATGAGGCAGGCACTGTTTTTAATATTTTATGAAGGGCGAAATTGAGGCACAGAACAAGTTAAGTGACTTGTTAAAGGTCACACAACAAATTTGATAGTCATAAGTTGTATACCTTCAGTGGGAATCCTCACAACAGCACAGAGGATACACCTTAGCTCCGCCCTCTAAGTGACAGTTCAGATACAAGGGAACCACACCACATGGGTGGCTGTGAGAGTCCCCCCTAGCTTAGAAGATCTAAGCATCACACAGGAAACCGATATTTCTTATAAAAACTTATGGACATAGACAGCTTCCAAGTCCCCTGAAAGAGAATGACAGTTTCATACAACTCTGCATTCAGAAGCCCCTACCTGTGGTTTCTACCAGGTTATTTATAGTTCATTCATAGTCCTCCTGGTATTTTTATCAATCAGGGGTACTCTCTATTAAAATCTATTTCAGGTTTCCAGGAAATAAACTGTAGAGAGCAATTTAGCATTATCTGTCAAGATTACAAATATGCATATCCTTTGGTTCAGCAATTCCACTTTTAGTAATTTATCTTTCAGTTATACTCATACATGTGCAAATGATATATGTACAAAGTTATTCATCACAGCACTGTTTCTAATGCAAAATATAGAACACAATTTAATTATCTCTCTAATATGGGACTGGTCAAATAAATTATGGTTCAGTCATACAATGTAATACTATGTGATAAAAAAAATGATTGAAGTAGCTCTTTTGCGTACTGATGTTTGGTGATCACTAAGATAACAAGATGCTACCATGTGTAAAAGAAAAAGAGACAGAAATTTATATATACTGCTATAATTTAAATATCTGACCCTCCAAATCTCATGTTGAAATATGATCCCCAATGTTGGAGGTGGGACCTAGTGGGAGGTGTTTGGGACATGGGGGTGTATACCTCCTGAATAGATTAAGGCTCTAGGTGGTGGGTTTGTCCTCACTCTGTTAGTTCCCAGGAGAACTGGTTGTTAAAAAGAGCCTGGCCCTTCTCCCACTCTCTCTTGCCTCCTCTCTCACCATGTGATCTCTGCCCATATCAGCTCCTCTTCACCCTCCCCAATGAATAGAAACTTCCTTATGTCCTTACCACAGACATTGGCATAATGCTTTTTGTACAGCCTGTAAAACTATGAGCCAAATGAACCTCTTTTCTTTTTAAATTACCCAGGCTCAGATATTCCCTTATAGCAACACAAGCGGAATAAGATATATACTTATATGCTGTATGTACACAGAGTATCTTTGTGAAGGTAACCAAGAAACTGCCTCTAGGGAAGTCAATTACATGGCTACAAAGCACAGTTGAGGTATATGCATGGCACTTTTAAAACTTGGCACTTTATTACTTATGCGAAACATCAATTAGATTAAAATTTTGAACAAAAAAATACATGTGAAGAACAACTGACCTTTGGGCTCGGTAGATATATTTAGAGTTTCCCGTGAGCCGGTACAGCAGCAAGAAGACATAGGCGCTGCCAGCTACACCATGGCAAATCCCTGGCCCCTTCTTTAGCAGGCCCTTCTGCCACGTGAGTTCCCCACACCGGATACATGTGTCCAGGTACTGTGGTTTCTTGGAAACCAGATAAGCTTTGGCAAACAGATAGGCAATTCCTGTGAAAACATTAAAGACATTAGAAGTGACTTTCAGGACGTAATAATATGAGGCAGAACTTCTTAAAATGGAAAAAGTTCACAAATCATTTTAAGTATTTATTTATAAAACACAGACCCCAATATGGTAGTTCTGAGGTGAGCCTGAGATACTGCATTTCTAACAGGTGCCCTTCTGGGGACCACACTTTGAGAGTAAGGTGATAGAATGTTCTACAAGGGAGTCTTATTTTCCCTGTGGGATTTTAGATTGTTTTAATTGTATCATGGGTTTGGCCCCTGGAGAAAGCAACATTTTTATTGAAGAACATAGACTGATAAAATCCATAATTTAATTTACAAATGGGTTAATATTTAATGATACATAGTCTGGAAAGCATTATGCATATCTGACTATTTGAAATGGCTAAACATTTATACATCTTACCTGTTCCACTACAGAGGTTCAGAATTTGTAATGTTTAAGTACTTATAACCATACACATTTTCTTAAGAGCAAAACTGGGAATCTTTCCAAGAACAATACTTCCAAATGACCTTGCCAAGACTACTCCAACTTTGAAGTAAGTCCTTCCCACCTTGATTGTTCCAAGGGAAGAAATGTTCCTTCAAAGCTTGTCAACAAAGTATCAATTACAAAAGCAGGAACAGAAACAAGAGAAGCAAAAGCTATTAATAGAAATGATTTTTCCAGGATCAACAGTGGTGAGAATCTATGGGGGGGAGGGCAAGGGTGATGGGATTAATGCTAGTCAATATCTGTCTGGGGATGGGGGGCACCCCATATCAACAAGGGTGCCTGAATGATGCATATTTGTATACCTAACCCTTAACTGTACCCCACAATTTTAAAATAAAAAATATGTTTAATAAAAAAAAAATGAGTTTTCCCAAGCTTCAAGTTCTGGGTGCTTATATTCAGAGAGGAGGTTAGTAAAACAAGATCACATTCTCTCCTCCATAGCCTTCCTTTCTCCTATATAAAAAAGGGGAAAGACTGAAATGTAGTAGGTATCTTTGCTGTCTCATCCATCAGGGTTCTCTCTGCCTTTCATTGCTTTGACTGGGTTATTTTACAACTCTGTAAAGATAGAAACTACCTTGTAGAAAACCGATAGTAATGTAAATATTTCCTGTCCCTACAAACTCACATTCTGTCTGGTAGAAGTTGAATTAACTTTGCTTCTGGAAGACACCAGTTTTATATGTATCAAGTAAATTCATTTCACTGTTCCTAGTGGCCTATATAAATATGTCTACTCTTTGAAATGTCCTTTGAACCAAATGTAATACCTTTCTGGTTCCCTCATTCATTAATGAGCTAAATAAAATGGTTGACACATGTTTATTTTATATTTCTATGAGAGTCATGATTTCATCTTCTTTTAAAATGTGTCTTTTAACACGCCCTGTGATTAATACATAGCAACAGACTCTTTGCTCAATGTTTTTCAGTTGATGACTGACAATGGTTACCTACAGCATTTTCCTCTTTCACTTTTAGAAACAAAATATCTTCCACACACTGAAGGGTGATTTTTTAAAAACTGAATTTATTTAATCACATATTTATTCATTTACTACATCCACTTATTTGAAAGTGATCATTATCTACTGCATGAATGGCTGCAGGCAAGATCACCTTCTGAGCATGCCACTGGTGCAGGCCCACGACCCATCCTCCTAATAAGGGTCTCATGCTAGGTTTAATGCTCTGCTGTTGCCATCTTTCAGTTCTTAATAATTTTTCTAAAAAGGACTTATATTTTCAATTTGCACTGGGCCTCCCAAATTAAGTAGTCAATTTCAGCCCTGGGTGATTTCAAAAGAAAGCTAAACATGACTCCTGCCCCTCAGGAAGGCACTAAAATTATGGATGGTTTTATGAGTCCCTAATTTTAGGCAGGAAGCTCAGATCATATTCTGTGGGCAATAGGGAATCAGTGGAAGTGTTTTTGTTGTGGACTGTCCAGTTATTATTTTTGTATAACAATGTGACTATTATTATAGGCAAAATGTCCCACAGTGGTGTCAGGAGAGACCTAAAGAAGAGCAACCCAGTAGCTGTAAGCTAATTATGTTGGCAGAAAGATGCAAAGGAAGCTAATGAAAGAGATTTCACAGGACTTGGTGACTCTGTATACATTAATTGAACATTTACTATATGCCAGGTATAGTGGTAGGTGCTAAGGTTTTTTGTTTGTTTGAGTCACCCACGCTGGAGTGCAGTGGCATGCTCACAGCCACCACAGCCCCAACCTGCTGGGCTCAAGTGATTCTTCTGCCTCAGCCTTCCACGTAGCTGGAACTACAGGCATGCGCCACTGCGCCCGGCTAATTTTTTGATTTATTGTAGAGATGAGGTCTCACCAAGTTGTCCAGACTGGTCTTGAACCCTTGGGCTCAGGCAATTCTCTTACCTCGGCCTCCCAAAGTGCTGGGATTATAGGCGTGAGCCACCGCGCCTGGCCAGTGCTAAGGTTTTAAAATGCTTCTGCTTTCATAGTGTGTACAGCTTAACTCAAGGTATGTGTGTGGAAAATAGAGACATCATGGGAGCACACAGGATGGTCCCTAACTGACACTTAGTGATTGGAAAGGCCTCATAGAAGGAGTGATACCACCTACCCTGATTACTGGAGGATGAGGAGGAATTAGCCAGGTTGGTGCCCTGCCCAGATCCCCTTTACCTTCTCAGTAGGTGCCTCATTTCTCAGTCCCTGTGAGAGTTGGCTACTAACAAAGTTTACCGCTGCCCTTTTCTTGGGAGATTTGCCTCAGACAAATGTTATGCACCCCCCAACAGTTAAGTCACTGACAAAAATTCCAGCTTCCTTGCCTCAAGACAGAACCAGCCTCTTGGTTTAATCTATGCCTCTTAGATTTCCCCCGGAGTCAGAGTGAAGCTAGTCTCCAGGTGAAACATGCTCCTCTTTGGCTTTTCTCCTTTGCTCTATCCTGATTCTCTGCTTCTTTAAAGGTTCCTTCTGAGAGCAGGCTCAGCTTCTAGACCCTGGGCAAAGAACTTGGTGAAGCGGTAGGTATCCCAGACAAGAGAAGGAAGGGTGTGTGGGAAGGCCCTGTTTTCGCTGGCCTCCCTCGGGCTCTAAGTGTCCTTCCTGGATGGCTGCTTTAGCCTCCTGCCCCCAGGACTGCCACACCATAAATTCTTTCTGTGGTAGAGTGAGTTACCTTTCTAGTATTATAATCTGTTCAAGTCACTCCCTCACTTAAATTGCTAAATGGCTACCTATTACCCAGATGCCTTAGCATGACACAGAGAACCCTTTGAGACCCAGCTCCATTTCTCTTCTCTTGGTTTTTCTCCCCCATTTCCTGGTTGAAACTTTTAATTTCAACAAAACCAAACCACCTACAGTGCACCAATGCTTCTGACTGCCCATGTTGGTCACTCTTCTTGAAACAAGCTTTCTGCCTCTCTTGGCCTGACTCTAACTTACCTTAGGCATCACCTTCCAGAAAGCCCTTTCTTTCTCCCTCCCTCCCTCCCTATTTTTCTCTTTCTCTTTCCTTATTCTTTTTTTTTGAATTGGAGTCTCACTCTGCAGCCCAGGCTAGAGTACCGTGGCACGATCATGGTTACTGCAGCCTCAACCTGCTGAACTCGAGTCATCCTTTTGCCTCAGCCTCCCAAGTACTTGGGACTACAGGCATGCATCGGCAAGCCCTGCTAATATTTTGACTTACTGTAGAGACGAGGTCTTGCCATGTCATCCAGGCTGTTCTTAAACTCCTGGGCTCAGGCAATCCTTTCACCACAGCCTCCCAAAGTGCTGGGATTACAGGCATGAGCCATTGCGCCTAGCCCAGAAAGCCTTTTCTGAACCTGAAGGCAGTAACAGGAATCCCCCTTCTGAGCTCCCACTGCTCCCTATACAATCCTTAGCACTTATACCGAAGCCAATTAAAATGATGTGTTGTGGGCAACCCCTTTGGGTCCCCTCCGGCTGTGGGAGCTTTTCTGTCCTCTCAATAAATCCCGGTTTCAAAAAAAAAAAAAAGATTTATTTCCATGGCTGCTTCCTCTAGTACAGTGCAAATTACCCAAGGGCAGAGACAGTATCTTGTTCATTTGTGTTTCCTTAGTCTGTAGCATGGAGTCTGGCACATGCCAAGGGCTCCATAAATGTCTGTTGGCCCTATAACGCATCAGCATGTATGGGCCGATACTGGGGGGAAGATGAGAGATGAGGAAGGAGGAAGGGCTGAGGATGGAATATTTGCTATACCAGGCTATACCCAGACAGTTTAAAAGGCATTGATCCTCTGGTTCTGGCCATAGTAAACAGTCCTTTTCCTGCAGCCTGAAACACAGAATGGTACATGGAAGGGACCTTGAAAAACTTCTAAACCTGTTGGCTCCTAACGCAACCTAATGGAATCCTTAATAAGGATGCTTAATCTAAAAATAAATAAATAAGAAAAAAGAAAGGAATGTTGGGTTTCTTTGCTTTTCATAGGAACCATATCATTTCATCATAGGAACATTAATCATTGTGCATTAATAAGAAACCAGAATCTGCAGTGATATATGTTTTTGCCAAATGCAACTGGGGAAAATAATTATTACTTGTGAATATGGTTTGAGAGGCTAAATCTTTGAAAACATGGGATCCAGCAGAACCTTGTAATAGCGAAATTTGACATATATAGTTTCAGCATACTGGGGAATTACCACCCAGATCCATTTTAGGTTGTGCAATTTTGCTGAGGCACACATTATACGATGTGCATGACAAAACTTAATGACCAATGACACCTGCACTGAAAAAGCTTTGTTGTTTTTTATTCAAAGTCACCTACCAAAAAGCCTTTGCAAAATGAATTTTTTAAAACAACACCCACACCTGTATTTCACGCAGAGTTAAGGAAATACGCTGTCAGTGTTACCCAGCAATGATGTAACCTAATATAGTTAGGAGTTTATTTTAGTCACAGAATTTGTTTTAATAATTTTATAAAAGACTTTGTTCTTACATCTCAGAATCATCAAGGCTATGAAGGTGTCATATGACTCTTCCTGTGCTACTTCATTGCATTTATTGAGAAAAAGCTATACACCACACCAGGTATTTATAAGTGTGAGTGTTTGTAAAGCTTTGGGGATACATTCCTCAGGAATGGCAAGGGTCCACATTATAAAAGGGGTCTGTGGAAATAAAAAGATTGAGTTTCTCTACTCAATTTCAATGTGCTCATTTCACAGATAAGGAGACAAAGGTACAAAAGAATCAAAGTGACCCTTTCTCAAGGTCAATGAATTGGTTAGTGTTAGAGCTACAATTTGAATCCACAGTTATTAATTTAGAGTCAAGAACTACTTCTACATGCATAAATGATAACCAGGGTTGTCATCTATAGCTGTGGGTTAAAGGAAAGTCAATAGGAAACGATTATAAGGAGAGACAAGGTAAAAACTAAAGTTTCACATGGTGGATTATCTCTGGCAGGTTTTAAATCACAGAATTTGGCTGCTGCCCCAAACCATCTGCAATATCCAGAAATCTACTCTCAAAAGTATTTTCCTTAAACTAATGAAAATTATTTTTCTAGTTCATTTCCTGCTTTGAATTTTTGGAAAGTTACTGTTGTCAACTTCAGCATGATTTTAATAGTCTTTGGCCTGTACTTATCAGACTTATAATCACTCTTGATGTTGTTTTTAGAACATCTCTTCAAAGAAAGACCAATACTCTTGAGGTGAGGATTGGGCAGAAATAATGGGCCCTACTTAGTTTTCTTTATTCATTTGTGAATTGGTTTATTTTTGGTAGTCCAGTTAATATGTGGATTGTATAATTTCACTTTGGAACCTGTGTTTAATCTTCTCTAAATGCTGAACATGAATGATAAAGAAGGATAAATAAAGCCCTCAAAGTGATAAATCCTATGCCACATTGTTACGGTACATGATTTACAAAGACAGATGGTATCTGATATACAAAAAAATATGGAATAACCTCCCTTCAAAACACCCACATCAATTAATTGACCCAGTCACTCATTTTAGTATATTATCTTTCCACTCTTTTCAGGGCTTTTACTAGCACATTGAATCCTTTAAAGATATTTTGTATATAAATTGGGCCATCTCCAAAATTCAAGGATCCTGGCTGGGATGCTTGGAAGATATCCAGAGACCATTACTGAGAATGATGAAAGGAAATGGGAACTGGAAGAATTGAGCATAACAAGAAGAAATATCACTCCCAGGATGGTAAATAACTCTTGTTGTTTTCTAAAACAGGACAAAACAAAAAAATGGTCTCAAATCATAACTGGCAGGGGTTAGCCTGGACATAATGCACAATGCTCTGGCACCAGTACAAGCATACACTTTGAAGTTCCTTCCATAGTTAAATGTAGCAGGCAGAGAAAATATTGCCAATAGATTACAACTTATATTATGCACCAACTCAAACTGTACCAAGAAAAAATGATAGTTGTATTAAAGAACACTAATTGAGGGGAAAACAAGGTAATAAAAAATCAGGTATCAAAGTGAAGAAAAATTAAGTATATTTGAAAGTTGTGCTCATGGAATTAAAGCATAGCCTTAAATCCACTCAGAATCCAAAAATTGTGTATTATTTTGGTATTTGAAATCTCTTCCCATTGTAATGGGATTATTTTAAAGAAGAAGAAAGTGTCTGATAAATTTGTAGACTCAATTCCAGAGTTTACTGGGGATGGCTTCTCAGGTCCCTGGACTTTTTATTTGGTACTGATGGAAATTCTCATTTGAAGAACTGAAAAATGAGAAGTTGAAAATGCCCTCACAGTACATCCCAAACTTTAAAGTACATACAAGTCACCTAGGAATACTGTTCAAATATAGATTTTATTTAATGGGTGTGGGGTGAGGTTTAAGATTCTAGATTTCTACTAATCTCTCAATTGCTCATGCCCTAGTCCAGGAGCCACATTTTGAATTGCCATGTTCCAGACTGTCACTGTTCAATGTTGCTATTAAGCACTTGAAATGTGGCTGGTTTGAATTGACATGTAATGTATGTGTAAAGTAAACACTAGATTTCAAAGGTTCAACATATTTAAAGTGTAAAATATCTCAATTTTAAAATTAGATACACTTGAAATGATAATATTTGGAGTATACTGTGTTATATAATATATATTAAAATTAATTCCATCTGATTTTACTTATTTAATGGAGTTACTAAAATGTAAATTACATATGTGGTTCATATTATATTTATATTAGTGTTAGTTTAACTTTATAAACAAACTGATAAAGATCATATGTATATTTTCTTTTTAAAAAAAACACAGGATCACTTCCAGAAGTCTTTTTCCAGTCAAGACGCTTTTGGCTTTGAAAAATTTTATCTTTTTTTTTTTTTAATCTCACATGGTGATGATATAAGTTAAAAATGCCCTCACATCTCAGCAAAGAAACCTCCCTCTGGCTAAGCTAGATGAAAGACAATGTTTTCAGATAGCAGAGTGCCAGACCTGGAGCACCATGGCACCAGTGCACCAGCTCATTCTCTCTCTCAATGGTCTCGCCGAGCTCAGGAGGCCAGTTGCAGTTTTGTTCCTGCTCCATGAGGAAGTCCACACTCTGCCACACCAGCTCCCGATCTGAGGGCTTGAGGTGTTCATGGTAAGAAAGTAGCATCTGAAGAATGGATGACAGGCCATGAGCTGCCCCTATATTGACAAACAAAGCATAATCAACTCACAAAATTGGAAGGAGATCCAGTTGAGTCAGAGAAAAGATAATCACAAGATAAAAACAATGATAATACTACCTGAAAGCACTTATAGTAATGTAATAATTGAGGTGCCTAAAAACTAAGCTTTTGGCAAATTACAGTTTGCAGGCCAAATTTGGCTCATTGTTTTTGTAAATAAAGTTTTATTGGAACACAGTCACACACATTTATTTGCACATTGTCTATGGTTGTTTTGGGGCCAGAACAGCAGAGTTTCTTTGTGACCAAGACTATGTGGTTCAACAATGCCTAACATATTAAATGTCCTGTGCTTTAAAAGAAAAAGTCTACTGATCAATCCCCACTTTAGAGGAGTTTAAAAAAAAATAAAACTTTGCAATTAAAATATTACAAAAATGCTCCAAAAGTACTTGAAAATCATTTTGTCTAAGTATCCTAAACATGTATTCATTTATTCATTCACTCAACAATAAGTACTAAGCACCTACTATGTACCAGATACTGTTCTAGATACAGAGGATAGATCAGGGAATAAAACAGACTAAATCTCCTCTTCTGTAATGTTAAATTAGCACTAGTTATTGGTGCTAATTTATTTAACCCTTCTTATTTAGCACTTGCCTATTAAGCATTGTCTAACCCTAGGGATACACATAGATAAATATGATTTGGTCCATACCCTTTAAGACTTCCCCATCCAGCCCAATGAGACAGCCAGATTGTAAATAAATAACTAAAACATGAGGTGATAAGTGTTCTGTGAGAGGTGTATATCAGGAGTATGATGGTTAATTTTATGTCAACTTGAATGTGCTATGGGGTGTCCAGATAGCTGGTTAAACATTGCTTCTGGGTGTGTCTGTGAGGGTGTTTCTGGATAAAAATAACATTTGAATCTGTGAACTGAATAAAGCAGACTGCCCTCCCCAATTTGAGTGGACCTCATTGAAGGCCTGAATAAAGCAAAAAGACTGAGTAAGAAAGAATTATTTCTCTCTGCCTGACTGTCTTTGAGCTGGGATGTTGGTCTTCTCCTGCCTTCAGAGTCAGACTCAAAATGGAACTTACATCATTAGCTTTGCTGAATCTGGCTTTCTCACCCTCCATAATCATGTGAACCAATTCCTCATAATAAATTACACACACACACACACACACACACACACACACACACACACACACACACACAGAGTTTTTCTAGAGAGCCCTGACTAATACAAGGACTAATATAAGAGAATGGAGAAAGGAGAGCCCAACTTGGCTTTAGGGGAGGAGGAGGCACTGAAGGCTCCCAACAGACAGTGTCATCTGGGTAGAGTCTAAAAGAATTCATAAGAGTTCCAGCAGAGGGTACTAAACAATCAAAGGCCTAAGCTTGTCTTTAAAAAAGGAGTTAGTTTAATAATGGTAAAGTCAGTCAAGTGCCTCTAAGACTTTTCCCTCATTCTCAATTAGTAGAATCCTGATAAGTAGGTGATACTGGAGTAATACATTCTCAGGGCTTGATCTTTAAACTCAACTCCATAGCTTTAATGCTTTCTCGTTGCAGTCAGGCACCTTTCACTTTGCCATACTCAGAACTCTTGACTCTGCAGAAACAGCCTTACAGTAGTAGCCAATCAAAAATTCTATTGCTCTTCAAATTAGGGCATGACATTTGAAAGTATCTCTTGTCCACTGAATTTGAAATTGTTAGAAAAAAGCTTGTTTTTCAGGAAAATGTTTATGCATTAGATAAGAATCAGGTTTGACTTATATATGTAAGTGATCAGAATGTTAATTTCTCTAAAAATCTGAAAAATGATTGGAACAGCTTTATTAGGGAACTATAACAGACACTGTTAGTACCTTGCTCATCACCTCATCCATACTCACCATTCAGTTGCACCTACCCACCCCCTTCATACCTCAAGCACCTATCATTCTGCCTGAGGCTTTCTCTGGACTCAGGAGTGTGCCCACCCACAGAAGCAGGGCTGAATTGCTAGGGGATTAACACTTGTGGAAGTTGTCTATCAATAAAGCAGGGAGTTGGTAGATGAGTACTCACCCTTGGGTGAGACAATTCTGAGATGTGGTCTATGTGGTCTCTAAGTGGAACTGAGCCTCAGTTGCTCACAGTTGCTCATTATTACATGCTCAATTCGCTTCTTTCTCTTTCTTGTCATATTTTCTCACTCCTCTATCAACGCTTTCTGGGATTATCTTTCAAATAAACCTTTTACCCAAATCCTTGTCTCGAGGTCTGATTCTGGGTAAACTTAGACAAAAAATGAAAGGTTCTCTGAGAAAACTGTCATTAAAGTTGTTTATTATCCACTCATTCATTCACTTGGGTTCCCTCATTATGTGTAGGTTCTATGATAAGGGTCTAGGGACCATGTAGATAAATGAATGGAAATTCCCATTCTGAAGCTGCATAAAGCCTGCTCAGGTGACTAGACAGGTAAGTCACTAATTACATTGTGCAGTGTGATAAAAACTCCAACAGAAGTGTGCACAGGACGACATAACATTACCCAATTTTGCTTCAGGGGAAACCTCTGTTTCTTCAGAGAGGATTCAACAACGCTTTTTCCACAAGCACAGAATTTTTTTCAGCAGATCTGATGATGCTTGAGCAGAGTCTTGAATTCTGGGTATAATTATTACAGGTGAATAAGGGGGTTGGGGGAAGTGGAGAATTTTAGGCAAATGGAATGTACACAAAGGTACAAAGATATGAGAACACAGCACGTGGGAGACTATGCTGGGTAAAACCTGGAGGAAGAGATAAAGCTTAAGTCTAGAGAAACAGGCAGGTGGCGTACAAAGAGCCTTGCAAATCTTGCTCAGGAGTGATGGTGAGCCACTGAAGGAGTCAAGAGAGGAGAAACCAATTTAATTTTTATGTATCTCAGAGCTCAAAATTAACCACTGCAAATCAGTAGGCTGTTATTAATCCACTGCCATTAACAACTTTAAGATATTAGTGGATGAATCCGGCTTTTCTATGCAGAGGCACTACTTGCAATCAATAAGTTTGAAAATTATTCACAATCATTTATCATAATACTACATGAAAGGGATTGGCAGTAGTCGGACACTGCCAAGGGAGGGGGTCACATAACATCAATAAGGGTACCTGATTCCAAACCAGGCAAAGTGGGGACCAGTGGGAGGCACAAACTTCACCTGTGCAATGACTACTTATGTACTTAATCCTGAAGTATACCTCACATCTTTAAAATTAAAAAAAGAAGCCGGGCTCGGTGGCTCAGCCTGTAAACCCGTGCTTTGGAAGGCTGAGGCGAGTGGATTGCCTGAGCCTGCGGGTTCGAGACCCGCCTTGGCAACTTGGCGAGACCTCATCTCTACGATAAATCAAATCAGAAAAATTAGCCAGGCGTGGTAGCGCATGCCTGTAGTTCCAGCTAGTTGGAAGGCTGAGGCGGAAGGATCGCCAGAGCCCAGCAGGTCAAGGCTGCGGTGGCTGGGAGTGGCCACTGGACTCCAGTCTGGGCGACAGTGAGACTCCAGTTCAAAAAAGAAAATTGTTCACAATCTTTCAGCAAAATTAGGCAAATTAGCTTATAGTCTGGAACAAGGTTTTCAGTCTTTAGTAAAAGTAATTGTTAAAATAACTACATTTGTAACAAACAAATAATAAAAAATATTAAATCGTGATTTGTAATATCTAACAATATCTGTTTTTAAATAACATTTAAAAGTATGTGTTATTAAAAGAATAATGACCTGAGGCAAACAGGAAATCTTCCAGTCTTTACTCACTGTTAAAATTAGGGACGCCTTCCATCCTACAGGTCTGTGCCAACACCTTCACTTACCCAAGTATTCAGTTCCATAGTAAGAATACATTAGGGGGAATGGCTTCCTCTTCTTTATGGCATACTGCTTCCCAGAATCCAGAATCGCCTGGCAAATTGATTTGATCTGTGCTGGGGTCAGCACCTGAGTAAGGAAATCAAGAAGCAGAAGTCAAAGTAGGATCTCTTTTGTCCTCAGACATAGAATTTTCTTACTTTAAAAGTTCACAACATACTTCTGAAATCCTTTCCCAAATGTAAATAAGCTTAGCCAACCGTAATTTATTTTTTATTAATATTTAATATCATTGAGTCTCTGTTGTCAAATGAATTCACCTTCTTTAGAAATTTTGCTATTTTGATGGAAGACACACCTTTACTGTTATCAGCTGTTATAAAAGGCAAAGACTACCTTATGACTGTTATATCATTAATCCTTGTCACAGGAACATGAATTTGCTCAGAAAAGAACAAATACTGTAATAGTCCTAACTCATCATGCTTAACAAAGGTGTTACTCCTAGTATTCAGTGTAGATCGGCCCAAAAAACAGGCCTTCAATTTCTGTCCTTTAGACAGTGCTTATAAATACTGTGCTTATAAAGCCATGATTCTATGACAAGCTACTGTAAGACAGGCTCACTCTAGCCATTTGCATTCTGAATGAAACCAAAGTCCAATAGTGTCAAGACAAAGTAACTTCTAATGTCAAAATGACTCTGGATAGAGAATGGCTAAAATGCAATGAGTTGTTGTCTTCCATATTTTATTCAGTCTATTCAGATTCAGTTTTATGACTATAGAGATTTAAATATTCTCAAGCCTTCAAAACATCATTGCATTTATTAAGATTCTACTCAAATCCTCAATTTCTCAACCAACTCATCTTTGACAAAGTCTCAAACAACAACCACTGGGGAGAGTAGAACCTATTCAGTAAATGATGCTGGGAAAACTGGCTGACCATGTGCAGAAGAATGAAACAAGACCCCTACCTATCACCATACACAAAAATCAACTCTAAATGGATCAAAGATCTAAACGTAAAACCTCAAACTCTAAGACTCTTAGAAAATGCAGGAGACACCCTTATGGAAATTGGAACTGGCAACCAATTCCTGATCAAAACCCCAGATATCCATGCTATAAGAGATAAGATAGACAAATGGGACCTCATTAAACTGAAAAGCTTCTGCAAAGCAAAAAACAAAACAAAACAAAAAACCATCAAGAGAGTAGAGAGGCAGCCCAAAGTATGGGAAAAAATATTTGCCAACTATATATCTGACAAAGGCCTAACATCCAGAATCTACAAAGAACTCAAACGTGCTGAAAGGGAAAAAACAAACTGCCCCTTTAAAAAGTGGACAAAAGACATGAATAGACACTTCTCAAAAGAAAATATATGGGCAGCCAACAGACACATGAAAAAGTGCTCAGCCTCACTAATCATCAGAGAAATGCAAATCAAAACCACATTGAGATACCACCTAACCCCAGTAAGAATGGCCATCATTAATAAAATAAGCAACAACAGATGCTGGCAAGGATGTGGAGAAAAGAGAACACTTCTACACTGCTGGTGGGAATGCAAACTAGTTCAACCTCTATGGAAAACAGTGTGGCGATTCCTAAAAGAACTAGAAATTGACCTTCCATATGACCCAGCAATCCCCCTACTGGGAATATACCTGGAGAAATACAAAAAAAGATATCTGCACACATATATTTACTGCAGCACTATTCACAATAGCAAAAACACGGAACCAACCACGCTGTCCATTGAAACTGGATTGGATTTTTAAAAAGTTGTACATATACATGATAGGATATTACACAGTCATAAAGAAGGACAAACATATGGACTTAACAGCAGATGTTTGATGGATTTAGAGTCTATAATACTCAGTGATCTACTACAGAAATAAAGAACAGAGTACCACATGCTCTTACTCATAGGCAGACCCTAAACATTTACCATAATAGTATAAGAAAGGGATTGGCAGTAGCAGGATACTGTCATGGGAAGGTGGGGGACAACATCAATAAGGGTATCTGATCTCAAACCAGATGAAGTGGGGGCCAAAGGGAGGCTCAAACTTTATCTATATAATAACCACTTGTATACCTAATCCTGAATTCTACCCCACATCTTAAAAAAAAAAAAGAACTATGTTCACTGAAATAGGGAAAATAAATTCTGCTCAGGTTTGTAATATGTTCTGTTTTCTGCCCTTCCTGAAGCAGATTAGATACTCCCTTAGGCACACTTCTCATATCACCACGATACTTACTCTGGTGTAGCACATACCATCAGAGACACCTCATCATTTTGGTATCCTTGGAGCCTAAAATAGAATCTGGCGGGGGGGTGGCGCTTGGTAAGTGATGAGAGAGTAAATAAGTCCCAGGTTAACTGGTATAAAAAACAGAGTCCTCTATCTCTTCCCTCTTTTCTTGATTTTCTCTTTCCCCTTCTGCCCTCATGAAACCAATCTTTCCAAAGGCACATCTGCACAGGAAGAGTACTGGTCAGATAAACAGAAAGAAAGAAGAAAGGAAAGGAAAAGGAAAAAAAGGAAAGGAAAGGAGAAGAAGGAGAAGGGAGGGAGGGAGTGATAAAGAGGAGAGGAGGGAAGAGAAGAGAAGAAAAGAGAAGAGAAGAGAAGAGAAGAGAAGAGAAGAGAAGAGAAGAGAAGAGAAGAGAAGAGAAGAGAAGAGAAGAGAAGAGGAAGAGAAAATGTAACCTAAAGTTTAGCCTGAATAAATCTTGGATCAAGGAAAAGTCCCTTTGGATTTTGGCCTCTTCCTAAGACACACATCTAATTTACCTACCCAATATCTGGTAGTCGCACCAATTCCTTTTGAATTAAGGTTCTAATACTTTGTAATAACTTGCTCCTCTGATTTACCCAACATTACAAGGGTATATAATTCAGGTTTTGGTTTCCTCAAATATAGCATTTACTTCTGAAAAATAATTACTTCAAGAGGAAACTGCCCATTAATTAATTCTGCCAATTAACATTTATGGAGCTAATATTCCAGGAAGACCCTACACTAGGTATTGTGGTAAAATTCTAGAAAGCATGAGACACATTTTTTCCCTATAGGGAAGTTACTAGATATAGACAAGCATCTACAATACAACAATTAGAGTTCATGAACCTAAACATGGAAAGAAACAGTAGTGCAAGACGTTTAACATGGACAATGGAACACCACTCAGTTTCACTAACACTTTACTTTCTCCTTGAAAAAAATTGTTTCTTCATCTAGTTGCTCAGGAACAATTATGTCTTGGCTTTCAACCTAAATTTCCCTTTTATTAGCTACAGTCTTTGATTCTTGCGTTGATGCCTCCTACCTGCCTAACATTCCCGAAGATTCTATCTTCCTATGCATCCCCACTATCCTATGTCCTGCCATATCAGCCCCAACTCTTTCCTTAGTTTAATAGCAAATTTCTCATAAATTATTTCCTGCTCTGCACCCGTTCAAACTGCTACCAGAATTTTCATTTGCTATTAAAAACATTTCCTCTCTGTGCCTTTATCAGTACCAGTTGGTCTTACATTTAGTCTTATGCTACTTAAATCTTGCATCATTCGTCTCAAATCAACCCCTCCATCCTGGCTTTCTCTGAGAAATCTGCCAAGAGCCTTGAAGGGCATGCACTTAATAGGACTCTGTCCCGAATCCATCCCATATTCTTCTGGGAATATATCTTGCTCTTCACTTCTACTTAAGTCCTGACTGTTCGATATTTATTTTGAATCCATATGACAGAGGCAGTTGTTGTGGTAGAAAATGGTCACTGAATTATCAGGGATGTCTCATTTAAATTACTAAAATTTTTACTATTTGACTTTGGTGCCTACAGATGAAAATTGGCTTATTTCCTCAGCTGAACATTTATTCATACATTTTCCTGTGCGTGTGTCTGCCTGCTTGTTTTTAGCCCAGAAAAAATCAATTTATGCTGTATGTGGTAACCTCCCGCTTTCTTTCTATTCCTAAACCACAGCTCAGAATAGGGAATGAGTTTATAAAATATTATTTTAAAACTTCCCCTGGTCATGCATCGTGTCTGGGTGGTTCCCTCTTATCTCTCAGAAACACTGTGAAAAACAAAGAGAAACCAGCGCTTGTTCAACTGGATAGGAACCAGTTATGCATGCAGTTCTTTTATCTCTGGGAACAGACAAGACCTACCCTTGAGTTTATTGATCAGCAAATAAAAAGTGAAAACAGTGCTCATTAAAAGTCTGTGTGGGGGGAACACTGAAGAAGAATATTTCCCCCTGAACAAACAGTACAGTAAGAAGGAAGGAGTTGAGTCTCTGGAGTAGGGGCTTGAGTTTGTTCTCTCATTTGTCTGCTTTCTCAAATATCCCTCCATTCCCTGCTCCCAGAACACAGAAGCACATGCATGAGCACACCCATTACCTCCAAGAAGATGGACTTTGTGCTTCTGAAACACTCTGAGGCCCTAGGAATGAGGGAGCAGCATTTCCAGTGGGGGTACAAAAATGACTAAGGATGGCAGAGAGGGCTTCCCTGTCCCTGTCCATCAGGCCTTTACCAAGATAAACCCAAATTCCTTATCCTGTATTTGTAGCACCCAAAGTCTATGCATGTACTGATATATTGGATGGATTCTTCTTTTTTCTTTTTACATTGAATTAAAATAAATTAAGATATCTCAAAAGTACAAGAAAGAATCTGTGGTGGTTTGGTTTAAACAGTTTTGTTAATTTGGTTAGCGTTAGCTGATTCCTTTGACTGACCCTGTCTAACGTTCCTATGGGGCTGGCCCCCGAGTATGGAGAAACAAGAGAGCAAAAAGCACATGCTATGTTTCTTGGCCCTGCCTGAAAGTTGTGGTATGACTGAATCACCTCCATGTGGAGGAGAGATGACCTTCATTAAGGAAATGAATAAAATGGACCAAGCCACAGAATGCTTGCCTCACCACAGACTCCTTCCCAAGGCAAGTGTCTTACCAGCAGGCCCTCTGAAGCAGCAGTCTGTGCCATCTATATTTATTTTTCTAGGCATCAAATACCTCCTGCCCCTGCCCCATTATTATTGACTGGATCCATGGATAATGAAAGCCAAGTCCTGGATGTGCCAGTGTTCCAAGGCATTCTATACCAATCAAATTCCGCTTCTCAACAATTCGAAATGCATATTCAAATATATATATATATAGAAGCTGTCAGCAATTGTAGCTGATGCTGAAGGTAGGTCACAACGTAGAGCTGGGGGTCCTCTCGGGTCCATGCACAAGCTGAAGATACCTGGGAGTAAGCAGGGGCTATGAGAGTGAAAGGAGATTGGAGCATACATGCTAAGAGAAACAATGGGAGGATTGCTTGAGCCCAGGAGTTCGAGGCTGCAATGAGCTGTGATTGCACTATGTTACTAATTCAGCAGGTTTAAGGTGAAGGCAGGATTCTGTGTTTCTAACAAGCTCCCAGATGATGCTGAAGCTGATGTTGCTGGTCTATCAACCACACTTGAAGTAGCAAAGAATTATGAAAATAGAAAAGCTGATTGCAGCAGAGGATTTCTCCTGAGAAAGGTGGAAAGCTAGACTGAAGAAACTGTAAGAAGTCCCCAACGACGTTCAAGGAAGCAGGAGGCAACACCAAGTAAGAATGTTACATGCTGTGATTTGAGTGATTAGATTATTGAGAAAAAGGAAGCAGCAACAATGAGAAATTATCTTCCAATATACTGGATGTAGGGCAAACATGTCCAAATTTGCAAGTCCCAGTGAGGAGCTCTTTTAGTCAGTGTGGCCGGATTTGTTATTTTCTTAATTAGCCTCCAAATGGGGCATGTGTGCTGCCATAGAATGAGCAAGTCCCTTCCATCTGGTTTTCTTGATGCTCTCTGACCATTATTATGCTGGGCTATGAGGAATGGAAAGCAGGTTATTCTGGTTGATGATTATCCTCCAGTCATTAAAAGGATTCAGCAGGGAATTTGAGTTATAAATATTTGGTCCTAGATACCATTTCAAAGTTATTTCTTTTCCTTTCTCCTCTCATTATTTCTCTTAGCATAGCTGCTCTAATCTCCTTTCACTCTCACTTTTAGGTGGTCTATTCCTCCTTCACTGCCCCTGCTTACTCCCAGGTTTCTCATGTGGAGAAACACAAACCAAGAAAACAATAGAAACCAGAAAAGAAAAACATGTTTTACTCCATTCTTGCCATCTGACTGCTGGCTTTAAAGGCTTATTAGAAGTACCTTATAACCCAGTCTGCAT